>NW_011494607.1:4954698-4976205 GCF_000754665.1 Bison bison bison
AGAAGACTCTTGAGAGTCCCTTGGACTGCAAGGAGATCCAACCAGTCCATTCTGAAGGAGATCAGCCCTGGGATTACTTTGGAAGAAATGATGCTAAAGCTGAAACTCCAGCACTTTGGCCACCTCATGTGAAGAGTTGACTCATTGAAAAAGACTCTGATGCTGGGAGGGATTGGGGGCAGGAGGAGAAGGGGACAACAGAGGATGAGATGGCTGGATGGCATCACTGACTCGATGGACGTGAGTCTGAGTGAACTCCGGGAGTTGGTGATGAACACGGAGGCCTGGCGTGCTACGATTCATGGGGTCGCAAAGAGTTGGACACGACTGAGCGACTGAAATGAACTGAACTGAACTGAACTGAACGAATAGATACCTAAGGTCCCTTTCAGTTCTACCATCCTGAGATCCTCCCTTCCCTCAAGAGAAATAAAAATATAAAATACTCTAAGTAACGATCTAAGTGTTTGTTAAATGAACTGCTTCTCATTAGTTCTCTAACAATTTACCGATTAACACTTGCAAATCAAGTTCAACGTAAAGAACTTTTAAAATTCTTTTTAAAGGCTCAGTGTTCTCAGCTTAATAGAGAACAACCTTTAAGTGTACTTATTTTTAAATGGTTGTTCCACCATAAGAAACGATGTAAAGTAGTCCTTGTAATTTTGCTTCAATACATTTCTGGTGTGAAACTTAGCAAAGAGTCAAGCTCATTTTATACCCCATACAAGTAACTGAAGGGAAAGCGTCCAGAGTGATGTGGTCACAGCAAATAGGGAACAAGGTGGTCCTACCAGACCCACTGACCTTCCAGTGAGGGTAATATACCTTGAAAAAAAAACTTGTAAACCATATCCAGTTAAGGCTTTTTGTTGTTTGGGGAGTATTGGGTTTTTTAACACCAGATTTGTTTTCCTTTCCATATTTCATACTGGTTCCACTGATTCAGCCTCAGGTCTCTGCACTGAAGCAAATGATACCTTAGTTGTTTAAGCGTCAACTTGCAGATTTCTGAACATTTGGACTTTCTGGGTTTGACAGGTTGATAAACTTTAAACAAAGGTGCAATAACTTTGCCTGATAAGAAGGCAACAGAGGGTGGCCTGGGTGAGGGTTAGAGGGGTGACATTTTTCTTTTATGAACTGCTAGACAGGAAGTGAGACTTAAAGTATTGAAGGGATGATGAAGGAGAGGGGAAGGAGGGATCAGGTTAAGTGGACTGCAAAAACACCACAGCAAAGGTTAAAGGGTGTGTGCTGAGAAATTGGTTTTAGCAACTGATTCCATTACACAGAAATGAGAACCAATAAACTGAGATCCTCTGATATTAGTTCATCAGCATCTTAACTGGTGTATTATCTTAAGCAAACTCATCAGAAAACATGTTTTTCTTCTCATTCCTCAAACCAACTTTAACATCTTTGAATGACCTCAGACAAATGATCTTGGTACATTTGTTATTTGGTGATCATTCTTGATAGCCATTACTTTATTATCTCTTTGTTTCAGGCCTTCCCAAATGACATGATTACCCATTGCAGGAGAGCAATAACTGTTAAAAAAAAAAAAAAATCAGTAGCAATGCTGTAACATGTAATTGTCTTTACACACCATTGTGATTGTATGTCATGACATCAAGACTCGGGGATTTTAGGAGAAAGGATATCTAGAGAGGCCTGTGGGTTTGGGTTAGGTCACTACAGTAATAGAACAGGCTGTACTAGCTGGTCATTTAAAAACTTCTACAGAACTTGATTGCCTTCCAGTGAAATACTTCATTTAATTTCCCCATAATCCATTCCCTCTCCTGCCCATCACACCTTTAATAACCCTACATCATATGCTCATTAATCTTTCTACCTCTACATCACAGAGGTTTACATTTTAATATTAGATCCAGTCATCTTGTTAGTGTGATTTATTGTTTTCCTCTTCAAAAAGTCCACACACTTTTTCTACGTACTATAAATAACAAAGCATGGCTCCAGATTGAATAACGAAGCTGTAATTCAGGCTTGGGACTTAGCTGCCATTCCTAAAGCCTCAAGCCGCACCCCTAGGGATCATGGTGTCAGTAAAGACTGGTGATTGAATTATGGCCTGGCAGTCAATCAGGGACGGTATGCTATTCAGAGTATTTCTACCAAAGAGAAGTTATTAATGCTTTCAAATGGAAGTTAGGACTACAGTAGATCAGATGTTAGTTTAATAAGGATAGCTATTTTTTTTCCTACTTAATGAGGTAAGAGCCTTTTTTCCCCTATTTCTAAGAGAAATAAATCATAAGCAATAAATATGACAAAGATATTAGGTGATCAAACTTTATTGTTATTGTTATTATTTATAATATTGTACAGGGTTCTCTGCAAAACACCCATCTATTTTTAGACTACTGAAAAAAGTAAAAAGAATAAAACAAAAAGAAGAAAAGGAAGGAAAGGAAAGCAGAAGGAAAGGAAGGAGGGAAGGTGGTTATTTGAATGCTATCCTAAGGTTCCAGTCACCTCATAATTGAATTTCATAATTTTAGACACTGTTGAAGAACTATGGATGTGAACACTTGGCAAACGACGAAGTAAAATGGAACAACTAAATTATAAGCCTTAAGACATCAAGTCAAATAGAGCCGTATATCTTGATTATTCATGTCTCAGGAAAATAGGCCATACTTGCAGAATATTGTAAAACCCTGGGGCGCTCCCAAAGCTATTTTTGAACACTTCTTTCTTAAACACTACAGAATGTTCCATTTTAATTTCTCAAACATTAAGACTTTTGATGATAAATATTATTAGAAAAGGTTGTTTCAGAAATACGACACAATCTGCTTCTGTCTGCAGAAAATAGGCTCATATAACCAAATAACTAACCTGAGAAAGTACTCTTACCTTTGGGCAAGGGCCCTTAATGATGCACTTTTTAAAGAATCTAATAAAAGCTGTAGACCTTGCCCCAGAAAAAAAGAAAGACATCAACAAGGAACACCTCTCTCTCTCTCACACACACACACACCCCACAGATGCACTACTTCTCACACACAAAATTTTGCACATTTCAGGGGATTCATGGCCTCAGGATAGGAAATCTTGCCCAATGGATTAACTTGTGTTTTTAAAAGGAAACAAGTTTTTCTCTGGTTTTCACACAGACTACATCTAATTTTTATCAATTAATAAAACATACAAGGCTTGATTTGCAGATTAGAGCCTGCACAGGGAGGTTGAGTACAGGAAGCTCAACTTTATTAAGTTTTCTAGAAAAAAACTGTGTCTCTTTTCAGAAGACCAAAATGCATGATACAGGGCCTGCTGCTTGACACTACTCCTAATCAGGTCTATGAAAGTGTTCTTGATGGAAAGTGTAACCTAATAATCCAAGAGTCAGGGTCTTTTTGTTGCCAATATTCAAGTGAAATAAGTCATAAGAATAACTGTTGTTCTTATATTCATAATGAAATAATAGATGTAATTGAAAATATCTTTGGGTCCCATTTTTATCATCGGAAAATACACATACTTATACAAATGTATCTAATAATGTAACTATTTTAGATAACAGGGCTTTGATAAAAGCCTAATATTGTATAGTGCACACTGTAAGCTTATTAACTGATATTCACATTCCCAGAGGCAAAAAGAAATGCAGATGAAACCAAATTATGTTTCCTCAATGAACTCTGCTTTTCTTCCAGCAACTCATGTTCACTACACAACTTTATTTCTTTGCAAATTTTCTAACCATTGGTGAAAAACCTCATTATATCTTTATTCTTCTGTTTCATTGTCCTTTTCAACATATGTGTGCACATGTGTATGTGTTCATGTGTGCAGAATATAAAGGATCTGAAAGTGATACATGCTGAAGGCAGTTTTTTTTTTCCATAGCCTTAGCTAAGTAACATGAGAAGTGGTCCAAGAGCCAGGGAGGAAGTCATGGGTGTGACCAGGTGACCAGTTGGAGTCCATCCTCCACATCATTCAAAGTCTTTGAGACGGGCAGTGACAGACGCCCTTGATGTCTTTCCTCTGCTATGACTCATAATGCAGTACCCAGAGTTACTTTGTCAAGTTTTCCTTCTTTATCCAGGCTCAGAGTCATTTTAAGTTTCATTCAAGATGGGGGAATTTTTAATGGCAACTAACTCTGCCAAACCAATGATCACAGTGAATTGAGAATTCTCCATTTAAAATAAACTGGAACACACTTCATTCCTGTGGCAAGAATGTCCCCATCCAGTAAATGTCAAAGATAATCAGTATTCACCCTGAGTGAGCCAAGTCGAAGCCTCTACATTTCACTGGATTGTGAGGCATCCTGGGGTTCCCAGTCTGCATACTCAAATGACCCAGAGTTGTTCCTCTGCCTTTCAGCAATTAAAACCCACTCTATTAAAAAAAAAATGCACAGTAAAAAAGTCAAATAAGAATGAAGGCAGTAAGTTAGGACATTTTATCCTTGATTCTATGATCCAAGGAAATGTCTTCCATTTACCACTGTCATAAATGAACAGCCTTGTTCAGAATCCAATTATCAGGATGGTGTCTGAAATCTACCAGGCTTGAAGTGTTTGGAGTTATTGTGAGCCCTTGTTCCTTGGAAATTTGGGGGAAATTCTCTGAGACCTGTGTTTGAAGGGCACCCATCAGAATGTTTTCTTCAAAGTGATTCTTGTCCCATTGAATTGCCTCTCATCATTCCCTAGTGGCTTAGATGGTAACGCAGCTCAGAAGACCTAGGTTTGATTCCTGGGTTGGGAAGATCCCCTGGAGAAGGGAATGGCTACCCATTCCAGTATTCTTGCCTGGAGAATTCCATGAACCAAGGAGCCTGGTGGGCTACAGTCCAAGGGCTAGCAAAGAGTTGGACACAACTGAGCAACACACTGTTCTACTTGATTTAGTCAAAGTTCCCTTTTTGATTAGCATCATCTGTGTCTCTCAGAAAACTCTGAGAAACACCTATCAAAGTTCTAGTATAATAGAAGACTCAGAATCAACTTCACCCCACATTTACTGAGTGTTCTCTCTATGCAGTCTCACATACAGCATTTTTGTAGATGTTTCCTTATGAAAACTTCACAAATCTCAAATGTAGCAATATTAATTTCATTATAGACACTGATACTCAGAGAGAGGAAGTAGAAAATTTTGCACTGGTTTGGCAGATAAGAAAGAGCTTATAATGAGAAATCTTCCATGTGCTTCAGTTCTTTTTCCATTTATCCTTTTAACTCCACTATTTCCTCCTGGACTCTGGAACAGTCCAGCTGGAAAATTAAATCCAGAGCCATTTTCACCTGAAATCATAGTCTGATGCTGGATTACTCCAACTTTTTTTGGTTCCCAAATTACATTATAGACTTATCTTTCAAGCAATGTAGAAACCCCTCCAAGTACTGCACAAATAAAGCTGCTATTTAAAACATAGAATCATGATTTTAATGCATGGATAAGTTGGCTAGAGAGTAAGGGAATTCCTCAGATGTCAGAAATGATGAGAAAGCATAAATCCTCAGGGATAAGTAAATGCTGGAACCAGCATCTGCCTAGGAGATACACGAACTTAAAAGCCAGGACCTCTGGAGACCAGTTTTCTCAGTGGGTGATGTAGAATAAAAATACACTCCATGGAAGGAGACAATGTCAATATATGCCTCCCTCTGCCTCTCTACTGAGAATTAATTCCTAATCTCAAGCTACACTCACTGAGGACAAATATAGGGGCCAAATCAATGCCACCTATGTGGTCAAAGAGCAAACAAACAAAAAATCCAACAAAAAATGTAGTTTAAAATAGTCTCACGTGACAATTCCCTCATGTCACCGAACAGGCAAAGGAAAGTCAACTCAGGAGGGATGCTCTGCAAACAAGCATACAGGTCAAAGTGGAATTCACAATCAAACAGCATTAAGAATGTATTGTAACAGATGATACCATACAAATACTATCCTTGAGGCAATAGACATATATAGAACATGGCACCCAGCAATTGGAAAATGTGTTTTTTTCAAACACACAAAAAATCTCTACAAAAATTAAATAAATTTCAAAATTTATTTAATTTTTGTAAATTAAATAATTTACAAAGCCCCAAAATTCTCAGCAAATTTCAAAGATTCTATAGCATGAAGACCACAACTTATGACAACAAATTTAAAACAGAAAGAGACTCACAGACTGAGAGTATGGTTGTTGGCGGGATAAGGATGGTGGGAAGAGGTAGTTGAGGAGTTGGGGATGGACATGTACACACTGCTATATTTAAAATGGACAACCAACAAGGACCTACTATATAGTACGTGGAAGGAACTCTGCTCAATGTTACGTGGCAGCCTGGATGGGAGTCTGGGGGAGAATGGATCCATGCATATGTATGGCTGAGTCTCTTTGTTGTTCACCTGAAACTATGACAACATTGTTAATCAGCTATACTCCAATACAGAATAAAAAGTTGAAAAAATTGTTAGCAATTAAGTAGAAAATAGTAACTAAAAACACTCTTGTATTAGGAAATTGAAATGTATATTGATCCTTGTGAACAATGGGGTTTCCCAGGTGCTGCGAGTGATTGGGAAGATCCCCTGAAGGAGGGCACAGCAACCCACTCCAGTGTTCTTGCCTGGGAAATCCCATGGACAGAGGAGGCTGGTGGGCTACAGTCTACGGGGTGGCAAAGAGTTGGAGACGACTGAAGTGACTTAGCATATGCACACACATGCACTTGTAAAAAATACATATATCAAAGAAATGTTAAAATAATTTAAAATAAACAATCATGAAAAATGCTTATTACCCTTATAACACTTAGGAAAAAATGTGAAACCTTACATGTTTGTATTAAAATAAATAAGATTGAAAATAACTGAACAATGTATCAATTTAAAAAGCTAGAAAAAGAAAATAAAGTAATAAAACCCAAAGAAAATAGAAGAAAGGGAATAAATATGCACAGAAATTAAAGAAATATAAAACAGTGACATATTAGAGACAACCTAATAACTAAGTTTGCTTCCTTTTCTGCTAAATCTAGTAAAATTAATACATCTCCTAAAAGATTTATCAAGAACAAAACAGAGAAGGCACAAACACAGTATTAAGAACTAAAAAGATTATAACTATGCTTGCAGCATGGATTATAAAGATAATAGAATATTATGAACAACTTTTGGTTAATTCATAAAAATCAAACAAATGTTAGGCCATAAAATGAATGTCTACAGATTTCAAAGAATCTGTAGTATATACACCACTTAAAAGTTTAGATAAGATGCAAATATTCTCTAAAAACATATACATTTACACACTAATTCAGGAAGAAAGAGAAATCATGACTTTCCCGCTATTGATTAAAATAATTGACTCCAGAGTTATAAATCTTTATACACAGAATAAAACACCAGGGCCAGATGATTTTAAACATGATTTCTACCAAATGCCGAAAGAACAAACATTTCCATTTTTTACAAACTCTTTCAGAGAATAGAAAGAGAGGAAACATTTCTCTATTTATTTTATGAAACTAGTACAGCTTATTACCAAAGCCAAGGCAGAACAAGAAAGTAAAACTGCAGGCCTATCATAAATATAAACTCAAAAGGTCTAAGCAAAATATCTGTAAAACAAACCCAGAAATATATAGAAAACACATGTTTATCTAACTACATGAAGAATAGGCATTAAATAACTTTTTAAATGTTTAATGAAAACTAGTAAACTAAAAATAAAAAAAAAATAACTTCCTAAATCTACAATAAATCTACAACAAACCTATGGTGAAACTGGCCTTTCAAATAGGGAATAGGACAAGGCGTTTGGACAATACCACTGTATTGGAGATTTTCACCATTGTATTGGAGAGCCGACAGCAATACAAGAAAAATAAATATCTTCCATCTTACACATGTTAAGAAGAAAGAGATAACACTGACAAAATTTATAGGTGATAAGAGTATACGTGGACCCAGCCATGTTTAACAAAACTATCTTGACCTTTTCAGTTATGTGAGCCAATAAATTCTCTTCCCTATCTAAGCCCCTAGAAGAGTATAGATGTAAAAAATTTTAAATGTGTACAAGAATTTTTTATTAATAGGAGAATTTGATAAAGTTGCTGAGTACAAAATGAATTTTTAAAAATTAATTCAATCAAGCTGTTAGAAAACCAAATGAAACAATGTATCCTATAATCAATAAAGATGCAAATATGTTATTTACAATATCTAATATTATCAAATTATTAGGAATCAAGCTAACAAACATGTGCAAGGCTTTCAGTGAAATATTATACAACTTTATTGAGAGAAATTAAAGAAGACTTATCTATTACTATTTTATTATTGTTACACAACAAAGACCTGGTAGAGCCAAAAATAAATGAATAAATATTTTTTAAAATAAAAAATAAAGTTTAATATGTTGTTTAGGGATTTACATATATGTTAAAGCTATAAAGAAAAGCAAGGGAATGATTCATTCAAAATTCAGATTAGTATTGACTTTGATGGACAGAAGGAAGATGGGATTAGAGAGGCACACAGAGGTTTTAAAAGGACTGACAATATAGTATTTCTTGAGCTAAGTGGTGAGTAAATGAGACTCAAGTTATTAGTCTTCTGATGGTACATGTACTTCATGCACAATTTTTTATGTATGGCATATTTCACAATACAGTTTTAAAACTGCATTATATACTTTAGTAATTATAAAATTATTATCTGATCCTATGGTGGTGCAGAATAGACCTCAAACAGTAAAATAGTAAGCACTTAAGTTTCACAGAAAGATATATGAAAGTATAGCCCAAGAGATATATTCCAATGACTTCAACAAATTGGGAGAGAAATTTCGAGATGATAGAAATTTCAGAAAAAGAGATTGATATACATATGTGTGCATATATATATAAGAAAATCTATATTTTAATTTGTGGCTGTCTATAAAACTTCTACCATTCCTGAGTATATGCAGAGCATCAGAAAAGAGCCGAAAGACAGTCAAGGGTCTGGGGAGGGTTGCGAGCAGCATGGTGAAGGAGAGAGGTCCTCCGTTATGTTTCTGCCCTGTAGGTATCAACCTTGTGTGAGAGAATTAGAAACAGCAGTTATATTCACAATATAAACATAGCTAGTGATGACACTTTAAAAGTATGAATTCTGAGTGAATATAACAGTGACAGTGAGAATTGCCACAATTTGGGTATTCATCTCATTACAAGGACATGACTTGTCAAATGGGATGCATAGCATCGTGGGACACTGAAGACCAGAAATGATGCAGAACAAGATGATGAAAGAAGAAGGTGGTTTGAACAAAACTAGTCATGGACTATCTGTTCCCTTAACACACCTGGCTAAGAGTTATGCTGATGGCCTCTTGTGTTCATGTACTCAGTTGCTCAGTTGTATCCAACTTCTTTGTGACCCCCCTGGACTGTAGCCCTCCAGGCTCCTATGTCCATGGGATTTCCCAGGCAAAAATACTGGAGTGGGTTGCCATTTCCTTCTCCAGGGAGTCTTCCTGAACCAGTGATCAAACACACATCTCTTTCTTTGGAAGGTACTGAGCCACCAGGGAAGCCCAGGATTATCCTAGGGATGTGGAATTGAAAACAATATCAGAGACACCACTGTGTATCAAAATTGTTTTAAGTATATTATCTCTAAAGTAAATGTTTTACTGTTTTATAGGTTGCAGAGCTTGCTCAGTGGTAAAGGCTCAATTATTTTCAAACACCTTCATCATATTCACAAATTTCCAAGTAAAGAAACCCCTCCAGTGACTTCTGTGAAGGGACTCACACAGGGTGGATCCAACGGAGAGCTAAAGGATTCTAGATGATGGCAAAGGATAAGTAAGCATCAAGCTTCCTCATGGAACAGTGCCTGATACAAACTGCTTCTTACCTGGACAGAGTTACATACTGTTCCTTAACCATTTTTTAAAATAGTCTCTCTCCCCAGGTAACTAATTACCTTCCTTTTGCTGCTCTTTCTGCTTCTCTACTAATGACCACTAAAATCTGACAAATTCAAAATTTTGAAAGTCATCCAACTATTTAACTCAGTCTTAGTTCTTTTTAGAGAAACAGAAACTTCCAGATGTAGATAATTTATTTAAATTTCAAATTGTTCCTCTAAATTGACATGTGGCCAGCACACAATTATTCCCTATAATAGAAACTAGGTATAGCAGACATAACTTAATTGCACCCATGATCAAGAAAGCTCATTTGCTTTCTCCTTTATCAAACTTTCACAAGCTTTACTAGTCAGTACAAAGGATTGGCTCAAGTTTCATCTTCTTATATTTATTTTACTGTTCCTCTAGTGAGAAGACTAATGAATTGCCAGGGTCAGGCAACAGGAGAAGGAGATAAATTCAAGGAGAAGAAAGATACAATCCTTTAACTGGAAGATCACCCCTAAGTCAAAGTTGAAGGTGTTTTCTTCTTGGCTTTAGGTTAATTTACTAACTGCATGCTTTTACTCTGGGTATCATGCTGGAGGTGACTAGATGTTCCACTACTGCCAATTTGGCCAACGATATGTCTACCAGCATGCCCTTCTTTTTATCCATCGTCTTTCTTTTCTTTTTTGTTTTCCTTCTCTTTTTCTCCTGCTCCCTGCCAGATAACCCTCTTTTCCAGGACCTCCTTTTACTGATTTCCTTATATTCACAGAAAGTATGTAATGCCCACATGAGTGACTATGGGCTCCAAAGTTCAGTTGAGGGCCCTCAGGGGTTAGGGGTATCTCCTAACTCCATCCTCCTTAATCTCCCCTGAGGCCTGCCAACGTTCTTCCCACTTCACTTTGGTGTCACAGAACAGAACTCATTTCTTCTGTGCAGTAGCCCATATGGTACACATTGGTGGCTCCTACATTCATCTCTTACTCAGTCTTGCCTTTGGCTAAATGCAGTATCGGTTTGTGTTGCCTATTTTACAGAGGTCTCAAAGGGATTAAGTTTTATTGTGCTACCAAGTAGCACAGGCAAGATAGAGATCCAAGCTTTTACTCTTTCTACCACAAAAATGCTACCAGGCACAAGATAGAAAGCTTCCTTGCTGTGTTTTTGGTAACTTTCAATTCATAATTGGATCAATCTATTATGTTTCCCCACATTAATTCCCATGTTTACAAAGGAAATTTACAAATTAGAGAACATTAACCTTTTAATTATGAAATTAAATACAAGGAAATTACAGTTTGAAGATTTTAACAGATACTAAAATCTGGTTTCATTTAAAATACTTCAAGCATACTTTAGAAAAATGTAAAGATCAAAGATTTTGTATATTTACTTCTGGTTACAAATGCCAGCTTATTGTATTATCTCTGTTCCGGCTTATAGAGGGACTTTACTATAGTAACAACAAAGAGATTTTTTAAGAAGCCATAAACACACAATGCCAAGATAATAGTGAAGATAAATGCAACAAAATTATTGCAGAAAGAAAATGAATGAGAGCAATAGATTTAGCAGAGCCAATAAAGCTAAATGCTAATAGCAGTAGGTAAAGCTAAATAGAAGCCATATTTATGCCACAGAACCTCTAAGAGGTTCAGGAATTGGCAAAATCTAAGATTTTTGGACAAAGGGGTGAAGAAGGTAGAGCTAATAAAAGCATTATTGACTGACAGTCTTCATGAGATTTCCAAATACCTACTTCTATATCAACAAAGGTCCATCTAGTCAAGGCTATGGTTTTTCCAGTAGTCATGTATGGATGTGAGAGTTGGACTATAAAGAAAGCTGAGCACCAAAGAATTGATGCTTTTGAAATGTGGTGTGGGAGAAGACTCTTGAGAGTCCCTCGGACTGCAAGGAGATCCAACTAGTCCGTCCTAAAGGAGATCAGCCCTGGGTAATCATTGGAAGGACTGATGTTGAAGCTGAAACTCCAATCTTTTGGCCACCTGATGTGAAGAGCTGATTCATTTGAAAAGACCCTGATGCTGGGAAATATTGAGGGCAGGAGAATGGGACAACAGAGGGATGAGATGGTTGGATGGCATCACCAACTCAATGGACATGAGTTTGGGTAAACTCCAGGAGTTAGTAATGGACAGGGAGGCCTGGCATGCTGTGATTCATGGAGTCAGAAAGAGTCAGACACTACTGAGTGACTGAGCTGAATTCTATGTCCCAAATCTCAGCTGGTCGAATAGTCTTCAGGGTATACTCTGAGGCACCATATACTATTTTCATATTTCTATAGTGAATGTAGGCTTCCCTGATGGTTCAAGTGGTAAAGAATCCACCTGCAGGAGACACAAGAGACTCAGATTTGATTCCTGGGTCGGAAAGATCCCCTGGAGGAGGAAATGGTAACCCACTCCAGTATTATTGCCTGGAAAATCACATGGACAGAGGAGCCTGGTGGGCTACAGTCCATGGGGCCCCAAAGAGTCAGACACATCTGAGCAAGCATGCACAATAATGAATGTAGTTAAGTTATAGCCATTTTTAATAATGATAAAAGGATGACTGACTTTAGTTTGGGAATTAGTGCCACAGAAGGAAATACACTCTGCAGAGGAAACTTAAATTAATCCTTGCGTTCACCTCCTGAACACAACAGAAAATGAAGGTTGTTCCTGGGTCAAATCCCATTGCACCATCTGGGCAGCTTTGTGGGTGACAATGCATCATTGGTGGAGACAGAGCATGCCAGAGGGAAACCCAGACCAACTCTACCACACTCCACGACTGGTTCACTGCCCGTGATCACCTACACATTAATTGTTCTCTGAGAAGTCGCCATCATTCAGACCTTCTTGGAACAGCTGGAGGCTAGTCCCCGGGATAGGCATCTTCAGGAGGTTCAGAGACACTGCTTCACAGTGACCAGGATCTGGTGGCTTCACTGTCACCAAGAGCCTTCACCAGTTCATTCACTCCCCACTCAGTGTCCAAGAACAGAAGATCAGAAGACAAGTGGCACTACTTGCTAATTTGCACACATGGACAGCAAGCAGTCCGTAAGAGAAGGGCAGAGCAAGCTATAGAATTTGCAAGACCCAGGGCAAGTAAAATGTGGGTCCCTTGTTCGTGACTGAGGAAAAGGTGCTGCTAATGGTACTAAAAGAGTAAAACAAACAAACAAACAAAAAAACAAAAAAACCTTTCCTTTCCTTTGCCTTCTCTTTCTTGACTTGTTATAGTGGTTCTGGTTCTTTTATTATTATTTTTTGTTATATCATATCATTCTCAGGAGAGAAAAATTAATATTTTAAGCTATTAGTATAAATTTTACTGTTAATCTTCATATTGCCAATGCCAGTTTTAAATGTAAATATAAGAGCATTTGGGCTTCCCTGGTGGCTCAGGCTTCCCTGCCTGCTCATGCAGAAGATGCAGGAGATGTGGGTTGGATTCCTGGGTTGGGAAGAACCCCTGGAGAAGGAAATGGCAACCCACATAAGTATTCTTGCCTCAGAAGTCCCATGGACAGAAGAGCCTGGTGGGCTACAGTCCATGGTGTTGCAAAAGAGTCAGACACAACTTAGCAACTGAAACAACAGCACAACATAAGAGAATTTATCTCCTATGCAGAATTTTACATTTAAAATATTTTATAATTATAAATTCTCAGTTTATATTTGTGCTATATGCATGCACATATATTTAATTCTCACCAGATCAGTGAAAACACTGCACAAAACTAGCTCAACTAATTATTTTTATTTCATTTCCTTATACATATACAATCTACCTACACATGTACAATCTACCTAAATCAATGAGGGGGTGCAGAAAGAAGGGACAATGGGGGGAAATTCTTAACAGTTGGAACTTTGAATTCAGAAACAGAAGTCATAATTCTATTTGTTTTATGACAGCTGCAACATGTAAGATATGCATGAACACTGAAAGGAAAAGCTTCCTCCTATTACACCCAGTTATCCTATGGCCCCAGGATCCCAACATCTGGGTCTCAATGCAACAGAAACCCTTCATTTCTAAAATAACAACACATCTTCAGCTCCAGCGGTCACTGAATTAACTGAATGTGACTCAACTAAATCAGGTCTTCACAAGGTCTTCAAATAACACACAGTTCCAGCTCTGATCCCTTGGATTAGAGACTCTAAATCCAGTCTTTTGATTTGGACCCTGCCAGTGTTAAAGAACCTGCCGGCCAATGCAGGAGAAATAATGAGACACAGGTTCCATCCCTGGGTCAGGAAGATCCCTGGAGGAGGGCATGGCAACCCACTCTAGTATCCTTGCCTGGAGAATCCCATGAACAGAGGAGCTTGGTGGGCTACAGTCCATAGGGTCGCAAAGAGTTGGACACGACTAAAGTGACTTAGCACACATGCATGCACTGCCTCCACACTTGCTTGGGAAAGCCGGGTGACAGGAACGGTGGAGAGACATCAACCCCTTACCCACCCTGGAAACTGACAGCCTCATTGTCTGTCTCTCCTTCCAGTGACCTTGTCTTCTCTAGAAATGCCACTTGGAAAACTTAGGCACTGTCCCTTTGTACATTACAGCACCCTCTCCTTCAGGAAACCTCCCCCAGATTAATTGGCACTAATACAGCCCTTCACAGCTGTATACAAGATGTTGGGGAGTGCAGCTGAGTGAGGGGCGATTATGGTTGCCTGCACACTGTCATTGTTTAGTAAGAACAGACTCCCTTCCTTCAGAAATGGCATGATAATGAAATGTAATAGCAGAACCTCTTGGCAATCAATGCCATGGTGGAAATAAGTGCACATCTCAGTGACAATAACAAAGATGGAATGTGAAACAACAAAGCCCTCTCTCTCTTGGCCAGAACTCTTGAGAGCAGCTCATTACTTTAACCTTTCCACCTTCACTGGAGCACAATTAGAAACATGCATTTCCACGGGCATTAAATCCACTCGTTTGCCTGCTCTGCCCTCATTAGAACACTCAATGGGGCCCAATTAGCTGGATGGCCATAAACAGATGTTTGTGACTTGAGAAAACAGAAAGAGAACATTCCTGGAGCCAAAAGAGAATGGAGAAAATCCGGCACACCCCATCTTGTTAATTACCTGAAATCTAGAGTTTTTGTTATTGTTTTTGATGGTTTTTGTTTGGATAGGAAAGAAAACTGATGGCCAGAAACACGGGGTTCCCCTACAGCAGAAATCAATATTTCATTTGTGTCAGAGTATATTTTTAAAATTTAGTCAGTCTTTTAAAACTGAGAGATTCTATAGACAGTCTGTATCCCTTAAAAAGAAACCAGAAGGTTTGGCCACTTTTCTGCTTGACCATAAAGGCTGGAGGTGAGTGGTGTCTGCCCCAGGTAGAGAATACATGCTCTACATCCCCACCATCTCCACCACTCTGCTCACCTCCAAGACCTGGTCTACTTCTCTTGTCCATGCTGTCTGCCGTGTAGCCATCGGGCTAGACTCAAAACTCTACAGCTTACCTGCTTGGACAACTTAACTTCTCTGTGCCTCAGGGTTTTTTTAATATAAAATGGGGTTATAATATTCACCCACTGGATTGCTGTGAGAATTAAATGAGTTAAGACATAAACAGTCATCTCTCATATCTATGGGCAATTGGTTCCAGGACTCCCAATCCAAGGAGTAAAATCCAAGGATATTCAAGTCCCTTATATACAATGGCATGGTATTTGCATATAACCAACACACATCTTTCCATATTCTTTAAATCATCTCTAGGTTACTTTTCATACATAACACAATGTAAATGTTATGTAGTTTTAAATAATTTGCAAATGCTACGCAAATAGTTGCCAGAGCACTGCAAATTCATGCTTTGCTTTTGGGAACTTTCTGGTCCTTTTTTCCGCCCCCCTCCCTGGATATTTTTGATCCTCAGTTGATTGAATTCATGAATGCAGAACCTGTGGATACGGAGGATTGACTGGAGACTGTTCGCAATCATGTGTGACACATAATAAGATCTCAAAAAAATGTAGCCATTACCTGCTCATCATCATCGTCATCATTTGAACAGGAGTCAGGTTTCTCCCCAGCAGAGACCATTCACTTTCTGGGGTCTGCCTGCCTCAACACTGTGCCTTCCAGGTGGTCTTCCCTCTCTTCCTCCAGGAAGAGAGGAAGGTGAAAAAGCCCCTTACTGAAATGTATATAACAGGGGGAGTGTTTTCCTTTTCTTAACTTACACAAATGATGGGTTAACACCACTCTATGCAGCAGTCCCCAGCCTTTTTGGCACCAGGAAACCAGTTTCACCGAACACAATTTTTGCACGGATTGGGGAGTGGGGGGTGGTTTTAGGATGATTCAATCATATTACAATTTCTTACTTTATCACTTTATTTTCTTACTTTATTTCTTTACTTACTTTATTTCTACTATTATTACATCAGCTCCACCTTGGATCATCAGGCATTAAATCTCAGAGGCTGGCAACCTCTGCTCTAGAGAACACTTTCGAATTAAGTTTCTCAACCAGGTTTAGTATCACTACTTCTCTCAGCAGCATTTGCAAATGCGTGGGTATTTTTAGGCTGTCACAGTGATGAGGTATGACAGACCACTAACAGTGGGCAGGGGCCAAGAATGTTAAATGTCCTATTAATGCTCAGGAAAGTTAGACACAACTAAGTAATGTCCACTCCAAAATGCCAAGGACAACCCCATCGAAAAGCACCAAATGATTTATTATTTCTGTTCAAATAGAGGATGAGCAAAATGGCCCTGAAGCATAATAATGGCATTATGTTAGACTGTGATTCATTAATATTTGACCCCAGTGTCAAATATGATTGTTAGAAAGTAGTTAAGTTGAATCTTAAGTTGAGAAGGAATAGGATGAGTCATGGCAACAGCGGAATCTATTTAAGATGCTCCTCTATAACTTCGTTTGAATAAGCCCACATGGGTCCACAATTTCTCCTGGGAACTCCAATTCCCCTTTTATATGAAGATACCACCAAAACCCCGAGGCTTCCCAGGTGGCATTAGTGGTAAAGACCCCAACTGCAGGAGACATAAGAGAAGCCCGTTCAATCCCTGGGTCGGGAAGATCCCCTGGAGGAGGGTACGGCAACCCACTCCAGTATCCTTGTCTGGAGAATCCCATGGACAGAGGAGCCTGGTGGGCTATAGTCCATAGGGTCGCAAAGTGTCAGACATGACTCAAGTGACTTAGCACGCATGCGCCACCAAAACCCTGGTATGTGTTATACTAGTTCCTATCCTGAGTGCTGGAAAGATACTTTAGTAAACCAGATGGATGAGATTGATGTTGTCATAAGGCTCCCACTCTAGACAAATAATAAACTAGCAATAAATTTGAAAAATATAATCTTAGAGCTTGAGAAGGGCCATGATTGCAATGAATCTTTCTGTGCTGTGATGTGGGATAGGGTTCCTGAGATGAGGCAGTCAGGAATAACCTACCTGAGCAGGTGTCATTGGAGCTGGTTCCTGGGTGACAAAAGAGAGCTGCCTATGGGAAGAGACATGGTAGATACAGCATCCCAGGCAGAGACTAGCAAGAGTCAAAATCCTGAGTTGAGATGAAGCAGGCATGTTTCAGAAAGAAGAATCCAATGTGGCTGAGCAAGGGGGTAAAGAATATGAGATAGAGTTGGAAAGGTAAGTTGGAACCAAAAGGTCATGGTAGACCAGAGAGAGACACTGGATTTTATTCAAGGTGCAGTGGGAAGCAATATGAAAAAAAGGGTGCAGTGTGAGAAAATGGATTGTAGGGGAGAAAAGCAGAGGCAGGGATACCAGTTAAAAGGTTTTTGGACAGAATTTTGGATTAAATGGCTTCTGAAATTCATTAAACTCCAAAACTCTATCTTTGTCCTAAGGTAATTGACAGACGAGTACCAGACAGAGCCTGGAAAAATGGAGTCTTGGGATCACATGACCAACTAAGGTCTATTTGCTGGCAAGAATATCTTTTCACCAGACATCAATTCTCCAGAGAGACCACAAGGACACTGCAGTTTCCTGGACCAGTGGGTGGTAAGAGTTTAAAATCAGAAGGCCTCTACATCTGATGTACTATAACCACAAATATTTCTGGTTACTTACATTGGACACAAAAGATCGAAGATATTGATTTGTTTCCATTGTGATTATCAATCAAGTTGTCTTTCCTCAAATTCCCCCTTAATAATAACTCCAAACAAGAGAAGCACTGAAACATATGCATTGCCAGTTGTAAAATAGATAGCTAATAGGAAGTTGCTGTATAACACAGGGAGCTCAACGTGGTACTACGTGACAACCTAGAGGGTTGGGATGGGGTAGGAGGTGGAGGGGAGGTTCAAGAGGGAGGGGACATTTCTATACTTATGGCTGCCTGATTCATGTTCTTGTATGGCAGAAACCAACATAATATTGTAAAGTAATTATCCTCCAATTAAAAATAAATAAATAGTTGTTGAATGAACACCAACAATAAAAAACACATGTTATAAAGCGCACTGTCCCCCTCCCTCAAGAGCGGATGATCCACACTCACCAAGAAACAGCATCTGGCAACCATTACTGTACTTGGTTCACAGCTGCTCCTAGAGGAGTTAAAAGGATTGGGAGGCAGGACCCAGAAATCAAGTTTAACTCTTAATTATTAGTTGCTTTTGCTTAATACGTGGTTACTTTTCATAAACATCTTGCATTAGGTAGGCAGTAGATCTTTCCCTGATTAAAGGGACCAATCTTTTTTTTTTTAGAAAGCTATTTAATTTTTTATTTTTAATCGGGGAATAATTGCTTTGCAATGTTGTGTTGGTTTCTGCTGTACAACAACATGAATCAGCCATATGCGTACATATACCCCCTCCCTCTTCAGCCTCCCTTCCACTCCTTCCCATCCCACCCCTTTAGGTCATCACAAAGCACCAAGCTGAACTTCATGTGCTATATAGCAGCTTCCCACCACCTACTTTACACACAGTTGTATATACATGTCAATGCTACTCTCTCAGTTTGATTCCCCCGCCTTCCCCTACTGTGTCCAAGAGTCTGTTCTCTACATCTGTGTCTCTATTCCTGCCCTGCAAATAGGTTTGTCAGTAACATTTTTCTAGATTCTGTATATGTGCATTAATATATGATATTTGTTTTTCTCTTTCTGTCTTCACTCTGTATAACAGGCTCTAGGTTCATCCACCTCACTACAACTGACTCAAATTCGTTCCTTTCCTTTTTGTGGGTAGGTAATATATATATATCAGAGAAGGCAATGGCACCCCACTCCAGTACTTTTGCCTGGAAAATCCTATGGATGGAGGAGCCTGGAAGGCTGCAGTCCATAGGGTCGCTGAGAGTCGGACACGACTGAGCGACTTCACTTTCACTTTTCACTTTCATGCATTGGAGAAGGAAATGGCAACCCACTCCAGTGTTCTTGCCTGGAGAATCCCAGGGACGGAGGAGCCTGGTGG
This sequence comes from Bison bison bison, assembly GCF_000754665.1. Classification (NCBI taxonomy): domain Eukaryota; kingdom Metazoa; phylum Chordata; class Mammalia; order Artiodactyla; family Bovidae; genus Bison; species Bison bison. The sequence continues at coordinate 4,974,093 of NW_011494607.1, forward strand.
GCTGCCGTCTATGGGATCACACAGAGTCGGACACGACTGAAGTGACTTAGCAATAGCAATATATATATATCTCACAACTTCTTTATCCATTCATCTATTGAAGGGCATCTAGGTTGCTTCCATGTCTAACTATTGCAAATAGTGCTGCTATGAATATTGGGGTACACATATCATTTTGAATTATGGCCCAACTTTTAAATTTATGTGTGTGTTAATCACTCAGTTGTGTCTGACTCTTTGTGATCCTGTGGACTGTAGCCCACCAGGCTCCTCTGTCCATGGGATTCTCCAGGCAAGAATACTGGAGTGGGTTGTCATGTCCTTCTCCAGGGTTTTAATTTACGCTTCCATCCAAATAACTGGCTTCCATGCCAAACAGAATGTGCCTTCATCAGGGTACTTGCCTAAGCTTAGAACTTTCTTCCATGTGGATATTTGGTTATTCTGGAAAGAGACATTTAAAATCCTCCATTCAGATGTCATGAGCTCTAATCATATAGCAAGGCAACTTCCCTGGGACAAAGTATTTCCTGTTGAGGGAAAAAGGATCATTGCTGGTTGCTATACAATTCATGCTTTAAAAAAAAAAAACAAAAAACACTCTATGTAAGAAATGCTAAAGAAATCTTAAGAAACAGATAATACTAAGAATAAATTCTGGCTTTTGCACTCATTCAAAGATATAATTAGAGTTGACATAGAGCCCCACAGTGAGACAGAGAGAGCACACTAGTGAAACAGAATGAAAACAAGGGAGGAAGTGTCTCCCCCACTGTCAGCACCAGCTCTCTGTCCTCACATTCTTCAGGACACTCCCATTCCCCACTTTCCCAACTTCCCCTGTTGTGACCAGTGACCTAATTTTGGCCAAAAGGACACAAGAAAGAATCTGCGATCATGATTTTATTTTTCTAATGAAAGCAACAGACGTAGCCAGCTTCACCACCTTCCCTGAACTGCCTGGTGCTTTGAACACCAAGATGGATGCAGCCATAGCTGCACTGAGAGGATGAGGGAAAGAACTGACAACTTTTTTGGCCCCCATACATTCTCCAATGAAGTTAAAATGATCAGAAAATGCTTATTACAAAGGATATCAGAGATGGGTGTTTCCCTAAAAAAAGACATGCGTCTGTCTCAAGACGTTCAATAAAAAAGACCAAGGGAGTTCAATTTTAAGCAGATGCAGGATTGGATTTTAGAAGAAGAGCAAATAACCTAAAAGCATCATTGTCATCATAATGATCCCTTTGATTAGACTGCCATCAAAGGATCACAGGTATGCCAAGCTAAAGTCCCGATACTATGAAGTCACTGAACAAGGATCAGCAATTGCAGATCTCCTGACTTATATAAGAAAGTAAAGTTCTATTTGATTTGAGCCACTTTGTTTAAGTTTTTGTATCTGACACACCTTGGTTCCACACTTGAGGGTGTCAACCAACAGCTGTGGGGCTTCTCAGGTGGTGCTAGTGCTAAAGAACCCATCGACCAATGCAGGAAACATAAGTTAAGGCACAGGTTGGATCGCTGGGTCTGGAAGATCTCCTGGATGAGGGCATTGCTATGGGTCCCAGGAAAATTAAGAGTCTGTTCCGGCTCAAGATCCAGACTGACATCTCCATAGGATGCTCCCTCGTGAAAATAATCTTATAACTTAGCCAAAATTTATTGTTTCTTGGCACTTCAGTTTAGTTCAGTTGCTCAGTCATGCCCGACTCTTTGCGACCCCATGAACTGCAGCATGCCAGGCCTCCCTGTCCATCACCAAGTCCTGGAGTTTACCCAAACTCATGTCCATTGAGTTGGATGGTGATGCCATCCAACCATCTCATCCTCTGTCACCCCCTTCTCCTCTTGCCCTCAATCTTTCCCAGCATCAGGGTCTTTTCAAATGAGTCAGCTCTTCACATAAGGTGGTCAAAGGATTAGAGTTTCAGCTTCTACATCAGTCCTTCCAATGAACACCCAGGACTGATCCCCTTTAGGATGGACTGGTTGGATCTCCTTGCAGTCCAAGGGACTCTCAAGAGTCTTCTCCAACACCACAGTTCAAAAGCAACAATTCTTTGGTGCTCAGCTTTCTTTATAGTCCAACTCTCACATCCATACA
>NW_011494607.1:4976305-5004943 GCF_000754665.1 Bison bison bison
TTATTGACAATGTCTCTGCTTTTTAATATGCTGTCTAGGTTGGTTATGAAGCTTCCCTGTGGCTCAGATGATAAAACATCTGTCTGCAATGCAGAAGACCCAGATTCCATCCCTGGGTCGGAAAGATCCCCTGGAGAAGGAAATGGCAAACCCACTCCAGTACTCTTGCCTGAAAAACTCCATGGACTGTCGCCTGAGGAGCCTGGTAGGTGACAGTCCATGGAGTCGCAAAAGTCGGACACAACTGAACGACTTCATTTTCTTTCTTTCTTTCTTTCGCTTTCTAGGTTGGTCATAACTTTCCTCCAAGGAGTAAGTGTCTTTTAATTTCATGGCTGCAATCACCATCTGCAGTGATTTGGGAACCCAAGAAAATAAAGTGGAAACTGTTTCCCCATCTATTTGCCATGAAGTGATGGACCAGATGCCATGATCTTAGTTTTCTGATTGTTGAGCTTTAAGCCAACTTTTTCACTCTCCTCTTTCACTTTCATTAAGAGGCTCTTTAGTTCTTCTTCACTTTCTGGCATAAGGGTGGTGTCATCTGCATATCTGAGGTTATTGATATTTCTCCCTGCAATCTTGATTCCAGCTTGTGCTTCATCCAGCCCAGCGTTTCTCATGATGTACTCTGCATAGAAGTTAAATAAGCAGGGTGGCAACATACAGCCTTGACATACTCCTTTTCCTATTTGGAAGCAGTCTGTTGTTCCATGTCCAGTTCTAACTGTCGCTTCCTGACCTGCATACAGTTTTCTCAAGAGGCAGGTCAGGTGGCCTGCTATTCCCATCTCTTGAAGAATTTTCCACAGTTTATTGTGATCCACACAGTCAAAGGCTTGCACTAAACACTGACATTGTGACAAACCTTGATTAGACATCACACTGGCCAGGATCCTGTCAGAAAAATTGAGCCCATATAAGTACTTTGTGAGGAAGATTTTATATCAGGACATAGTTATCAAGGTATTGGGAGAGCTGAAAAGCCTGATTAGAAAACCTTATCAGTAACAAAGCCAGAAGCCACAACTGGCTCCAAGGCTGAAGGCACCCAAGAAAGAGAGTGATGGTGGTCCGAAGAAAGCAGCGTGGCAAAGGAGGCCCCCAGCAGGAGCGAGATCCCCAAGGGAGGGTCTGTCAAGAAAGAGCTGGAACCTTTGAGAAAACACTGCCTCTGAGGTCATCTGGAAGGAAGAGAAAGGGAATAAACGCCCTTCCCTGGCCCTCACTCCTACGGCTCAGCAGCCCTCTAGCACCTCCCATTGGCTGAATCTGGTAGCCTTCAGGAGTAGGTCCCTCAGTATTATTGGAGAAGGAAGAGCAGAGCCTGAATTTGAAAGCAAACAGCTGATGTCTAGCACTGACTTTTGTTGCTGTTAATAGGGAAGCATACACAATAATACCGCAACGGCTTTTTTACCTAGTGACTTTTTTGGCCTCCACACATTTTCCAATGCACTTGCAGTGATGCAAAAATGCTCATTACCCAAGATATAAGGAATGGTTGTTTCCCTAAAGAAAAACATGCATTTTTCTCAATTTTTTTTTAATAGCTGGGTAGCTTTATTTTATTTTTTTTTAAGTTTTATTTTGTATTGGGATATAGCCTATTAACAATATTGTGATAGTTTCAGGTGAACACAAAGGGACTAAGCCATACATATATATGTATCCACTCTCCCTCAAACTCCCCTCCCATCCAGGCTGCCACATAACAATGAGCAGAGTTCCCTGTGCTATACACATTTTGGTTTTTCATTTTAAGTGTAGCAGTGTTTTATAGTCTTTCTTTAAGACTCAAAATAAACCCAGGGACTTTTGTCCATGAACTTGAAGTGATGATCTACACATCTACTCAGGTTTGTCCAAAATCAGAGCTAGTCTCCAAGAAGACATCTGTATTTACATACTAACAGAGAATTAAATAATTCAGCTGAAAGGCAGTTTAGAAAATGTGTAGATCATTTTTCTTAATATTTTTAATGCAAAAGTAGTGCTAGTTGTAAAGAACCCACCTGCCAATGCAGGAGATATCAGAGCAGATTCAATTCCTGGGTCGGGAAAATCCCCTGGAGGAGGGCATGGCAATCCACTCCAGTATTCTTGCCTGGAGAATTCCAAGGACAGAGGAGCCTGGCAGGTTATAGTTCACAGGGTTGCAAAGAGTCAGACACGACTGAAGCGACTTAGCGCGCGCACACACACACACGCACACACACACACACACACACAAGGGACTTCCATTTTAAGCATTTGCAGGATCAAATTGTGAAAAAAAGACAAAGAAGAGTAAATAACCTTGAAGCATACTTGTCATCATAGTGGCTCCTTTGATTAGACTGAAATCACTAGGAAAGAATCCCCCCTTGGCCTGTCTCCATAATTATGCTCTTCCCCAAACTCTAGAGAAACTCAAGTCCCATGCTTCCTACCTCAGTGGAGAAGACAAGGGCAAGAGGACAGCAAAGAATTTCAGTATCATCTACTACATAAAACTTAGCCTGAAGGATTTGCAGAGCTGCAAAAAGACTTCCCTGGTTGTCCAGTAAGACTTTGCTTTCCAATGCAGGGGGAATGAGTTTGATCCCTGGTTAGGGAGCTAAGACCTCACACACTTTATGGCCAAAAAACACAAAAACAGTATTCTAACAAATTCAATGAAGACTTTTTAAATGGTCCCTTCAAAAAAAATCTTAAAAAAAAAAGACATAAAGTAAATTTTTGTTGATCAGTGTCTTGAAATTCATGAGGCATTATAGAAGTAATACATCTTGGTGATTCACAGATAGATGGATAAACTGACAGATAGATAATAGGGAGATAGATATAGAGATAGATTCTCTCCTCTCAATTGATTTTTGATCTTATGTGTATCTCTTAAAAATCAGTTATTTAGCCTTGGAATTCATGGGGTTGCAAAGAGTTGGACACGACTGAGCGACTGAACTGAACTGAACTGAGTCTTTACAGTTCTAGAATGCTCAGAGCTTCTTGCAGTGGTTTGTGTTGAAGTCAAGCATCTCTGATGGTTAGAAAGTCAAGAGACTTCCTGTTTTCTTTGACACTGTGGTGTTGTTCCTGCCTTCCTCCTTCCATTTCATGCCTCATCCAAGGAGGGAAAGCCAGCTGCAATGCCACCTCGACTCCAAACTTAAAGCAGCCCTCCTCCTCAACCAAATATGCTCTTCAATCAATTCTCCTCACACTTTCCTTTCAACTTCAGGCATCTGAAACTAAATTTGATAATGTAGTTGTTGAGTGAACAGTATAGCGTACAGGGAGACTCACTTATCACGTGGACCTCTCTGTAGCATCTCAGATTGTATTTACTTTTTATCATACATGGCTCTTTTCCACAGGAACTGAGGTAATGCTTGCAAGCACTTAGGAGTGCTTGAAGATTGTATTCAGCAAGCATAGGCTGGTACTGGATACGACTGAGAGACTTCACTTTCACTTTTCACTTTCATGCACTGGAGAAGGAAATGGCAACCCACTGTAGTGTTCTTGCCTGGGGAATCCCAGGGACGGGGGAGCCTGGTGGGCTGCCATCTATGGGGTTGCACAGAGTTGGACACGACTGAAGCAACTTAGCAGCAGCAGCAGGCTGGTACTGGTGTCATTTTTATATTATTTTATAAACTATATATGTACTATTGTGCCTAGTTATTATTTTCTTATTAACTGCCCTCAAGCAAAGTTCCACATTCAGTAGTTGTGTCACTGGCTTTTTAACACAGATACATGATTGCTCATTTTTAAATTTTAGCCCATGATTTTGTCCCCTTTTCTAAAGCTTGTCATTTAAATATTTAATCTCCCTTTGCATTGTTGCAACAGGCTTCCCTGGTGGCTCAGATGGTAAAGAATCTGCCTGCAATGCGGGAGACTTGGGTTCGATCCCTGGGTCGGGAAGATTCCCTGGAGAAGGGAATGGCAATCCGCTCCAGTATTCTTGCCAGGAGAATCCCATGGATAGAAAAGCCTGGCAGGCTACAGTCCATGGGGTTGCAAAATGACTAACATATTCATTTCATTCCTGCCACATTCCAGTTCTGTGTTTGCCACAGATCTGACTAGTCTTCAATGGCTCCCCAGCCAAGGCAGGGACAGAGCTCCTGGTATTAGGCAAGTCATTCCTGTCTTGGTTGTCATTGATCCATTAATCAACCCACTCTGGGAGCAACTGTTCAAGCAACTATCAATGGACCAAAATAAACAATCATTACCCACATTTCTTCATCTTGTACATGAGGAAACTCCTAAGGATTTGCTGAAATCCTTGGACTTATTCAACCCATAAATAAGAATAAGTTGAGATCCTTAACTACTCAGAAAATGATTCTTTCAAATGAAATTAAGAATAATGTATTAACTACACTTTAAAAAGAGTTAAGTTCGGTCTTGTGAAACTTATCTTTTTTTAAACTCTATTCTGGTTACTTCATTGTTTCTCATTCTGTTCGTACTCACTCAGTCATGTCCGACTCTTTGCAACTCTATCCATGGACTGTAGCCTGCCAGGTTCCTCTGTCCATGGGATTTTCCAGGCAAGAATACTGGAGTGAATTGCCCTGCCCTCCTTCAGGGGATCTTCCTGACCCAGGGATTGAACCCACGTCTCCTGCATCTCCTGCCTTGGCAGGCAGATTCTTTAGCACTGTGCCACCTCATTCTGTTTACAAGTGATCTAGTTATCTACACTAGAAACTTTTCAGGAGTGTATCAATATTTTTCTTGAGTCAACCCATTCCACCATTTTGAAAATGAGGACTTTTTCCCCCTTCTTAGGTATTCTGATACACACCTCTTCTATTTTGCATTTGTCAGAATTTTGAAAGAGGAAACTAAAGAATTCAATACCTCTGGAAGGTTGTGTATATGAATTTCTATATATGAACACTATGATGGTTTAAATGACCAGCACTACTCAAAAGAAGAATAACACATTTGATTTATTATCATGATAATCCTAACAAGATAAAGCTACTTAATTTACCATGCATTGGAAGGCAATTTTTAAAATGACAATCCATGTTGATAGATATTTCTAGTTTTTTCCCCCCAGTGCTAAAAAAATTCTCCTTCTAAGCAAATGCTTGTTGGCTTTTCAAAATTCAGGTTTTTAGTTTGAATCTCCAAGGATTTCACTAGTTAGTTGTTCTTTGGCCACACTGATAGCAAGATTTATAGATGGAAAAAATATATTTTGAGTTGGTGCTGAGTATCAGTTTATTGTTTGTCCCCATATTCTTATAGACACAGACATGTAGCAATTTGGCCTGAACACAAAGAGGAGAAATTAAGATATCCCAATTCCCTGGTGGTCCTAGGATGCCTTACTGAAGTAGCAAGTGGTAAGGATTTCTTTTCATAATTATAGAAAGTTTTGTTTCATCATACTGGACTTTTTTCCTAGATAAAGGAAGAATTGAATTGCACCATCATATAATATCAATCTTTACCTGTAATTTCTCAGAAGAAATCACATCATCATGAGTCTTTTGTGGGGCTCAGTCCAAGCTGTCATATTTCTCACCTTTAAACTTGAGAGAAAGACAATAGCAAATGCTATTTACATTTTCAGACCCTTTGGGTGAGTTCACATTGTATTCATACTGGCAAAAACATAAGTTCTAAAAATAACTTTTATGGATAATTTTACACTTCCATGATCCAAACTTAGCATGAGGAAAATACTAACAACAGCTACCTTGTAATAAACATTTCCTGTGATGTTTCATTTAATTATCACAAAAAACCAGTGAGGAAGGTGTGATTACTGTCCTTATTGTATAGGTAAGGAAGTTGAAGCTTGAGGAGGTTAAGTAACTTGTCGTGACCACGGGGTTAGTAAGTGATGTAACCCACACAGTCTAATGCCAAAGTCTAATTGCTTGACCCATGTCCAATTCCAATTCCTGAAGACCTGATCAAGTTACCAGGCATGACCAGGAAATTGATAATGCATTTATTAATAATAGAGAGGAGATAAGGGTGGGGTGAGGTAGTCTAGGAGAAGCCATTATGTGTCTCCATTACAGCATGACACAACGACAAAAGTTTTCTTGAGGCTTTACAGGTTCTGGTAGGTCTGGGTTCCACTCTCCACATCTCAGCCGGAGACATTATTATTGGAAAATCTTGCCCACCACTTGACGTTAAGACAGAGGACGTGTCATTGACAAAACCTGTCCTAAAGTTGAGTTTGATGTTGAAAGTCTGTCATTAAGGACTCAGCTAGCTGGCCATTGCCGTCATTGGGTTGAGATTTACTCCTCACTCAGGAGTTATGTTTTTGTTTCAAGGCGAGTCCTGGCTACCTTCTGAAAGGAACTCATTCTGAGTTCACAGACTGCACCTGCAAATACACAATCCGGTGGCTATCGGTCCTGGTATATTTTTTAGTCTGTTTCCTGCAAGATTTTATCAGCAGCACACCTACTGCGTGCCAAACTCATATGCACCCAGCCCCTCCAGCTGCAGCTGAGTGCCGCTGTTCCTCAGTTTACCTCACATTTGACTCATGTCACCGACAGAAACACCACTTCTAACTTTCATGTGAAACTCTGTCAGACACCAGCTCGTGATTTGTAGATGAGCTCATGTGTTGCTCTCGAGCCCAAATCAGCACTTTCTCCATATGCGTCCTGTAAGCCAGACTTTCATTTGGCTTTGGCTGTTAAGAATAATTAAGGACTGGGAAAGGCAAGATGGACTTGCCAACTCAGCTACCCTGGAGAGCAAGCACTCCCCAAGCTGTTAGCACAGCTCAGAGGACAAGGCCCGTCCATCCAGCAACACCCCAGGAGGCAGTGGCCACCTTCCCACAGGCCATAGCTAGGAATACCACGCAATATCCCAGCAATCTAGGGCACACATGCATATTGCACGTGTGTTTGTGTGGGTATGAATGTGGACACACATGTGAACCGAAACCAAACTTGCATTTGCTCTTCTATTTCATTTGTCATAACATGCTGACCACTGGATTAGTTCTTGTGACCTCTGTAACAACTCACCAAAATCTAATGGCTCAAAATCAGATAACAGATATCTTACAGTTCTGAAGATCAGAATTCCAAAATCAAGACTCACTTGGGTTAAAACCAAGGTATCAGTAGGGCTGGTTCTCTCTGGGGCCCTGTGGGGAGAATCTACTTCCCTGCCTTTTCCAGCTTGCAGCACTCACCTGCATTCCTTGGCTCGTGGTCCCTTTCTCACATAACTCCAACCACCTTTTGCTTCTGCTGTCAGAGCTTCTATTTCTCCTTTGAGCCTCTTACCTCTGTCTTAAAAGGACCCCTGTGATTACACTGGATCCACACAGATAATCCAGAATAATCCCTCTGTCTGATGATCCTAAATAACATCTACAAAGTCCCTTTCTTCATGGAAAGTGACATATTCACAGGTTCTTGGGATTGGGATGTGGACATCTTTGGCTTTTTCGTGTTGGGGGGCATCTTTCAGCCTACCAAACCATGAACAACAAATTGATTTTTCAACTCACTAACAGGTTTCAGCGGAGAAGGCGAAGGCACCCCACTCCAGTACTCTTGCCTAGAAAATCCCATGGACGGAGGAGCCTGGTAGGCTGCAGTCCATGGGGTCGTGAAGAGTCGGACATGACTGAGAGACTTCACCTTCACTTTTTACTTTCATGCATTGGAGAAGGAAATGGCAACCCACTCCAGTGTTCTTGCCTGGAGAATCCCAGGGACGGGGAGACTGGTGGGCTGCCATCTGTGGGGTCACATAGAGTCGGACATGACTGAAGCGACTTAGCAGAAACAGATTTCAGACTGAGTGTGAAAATCACTGGTCAAGCATTATGGCATCAGGTATCTGGGATGCAGGGGTCCAGTGAGAATGCCACCTGTCTGTGGGAACAAAAGGGGATGGGCAGGATGGGCAGGTAGCAAGTATCCCAGGCACAGTGTTATAAATGATCCATAGTCCATCCCTTCCTTCACCAGTCATGATTCACTGTGAATTAAGCACTTTAACGATATGAAAACAATCTCAGAAAGGCTAGAAAACTGCTCCAAGAGCACACAGCCAGAAAAGGGTAGGGTCCATATTCAGACCTGAGTCTTTCCATCCTTCATGACCACATCCTTTCCCTCCATGTCTTGTGGTGGCTTCTCTTTTATCCTCCTTAATCACCTCACAAAGCCAGGACTCGAGTTTTCATTCCTATCCACTGGGTCATCAGGAAGTGATCTTCCACATCAGGGCTTATTTCCTGTGAATTATTGAGGAATTTTTGATGGTGCCACCCTCTAGTTCCACAGACCTCCGTAGCAGAAGAACACGAATTCTCTCTCTCCTGACTCCAACACAAACACAGTACCTGCACATTTTAATAGGAGTTAGCAAGCTTTTAATTCCTATCTAACAACGCCAAGAAACCTGGTTCCAGCTGAAATTGAAGTCAGGAATGAGACAAAGCTGAGCACGAATTTAATACAGTAAGCTATGGAATTTTATCTCAAGGTTTATTTCGAGGTTTGCAAATGGACTTGGAGAAGAATACTCTAGAAATCCTTTTGAAAACTTTCTAAAGATGATTGCTGTTGAACAAAGTCAAAGTTAAATATGGTGAGCAGCGTGGCAAACGGTGCCTTGGGCTACATATCTGGTCACCCCATAGGGTGTGGGGGTTGAATGCTGAAATGGAATTTAGGAATCCTGGGTTCTCACTCTGTGCACGTGTGCTCAGTTGCTCAGTCATGCCCGACTCTTTGAGACCCCATGGACTACAGCCTGCCAGGCTCCTCTGTCCATGGTATTCTCCAGGCAAGAATAATGGAGTGCGTTGCAATGCCCTCCTCCAGGGGACCTTCCTGACCCAAGGATCGAACCAGAGTCTTCTGCGTCCCCCTATTGCAGGTATATTGTTTACCACTGACCCACCAGGGAAACATTCATACCCCAGTCCTCTGCTAACCAGCCGTGTGACCTTGGACTTGAGAGTTATAAACTCTCCAGCCTTAAAAGAGATAAAAGGTGGAGGTTAAACCTGTGCTTTCCACAGTCAAATAATATCTAAGTTTCAAAAGCAAAAAAGTCCCTTTCAAATTTCTTAATTAGAAAATACATTCCCATTGAAAAAAAAAGTTCTGTCATTTTCATGTGACTCCCTGATATAAAGAGAGAGCTAAAGCAGAATGGATGTCAAAGATAGTCATGGTTTAAATGTGAGAGAGGGGACTTCCCTGGTGGTTTAGTGGCTAAGACTGTGCTCCCAATGAAGGGGCCTGGGTTCAATCCCTGGTCAGGGCACTAGATTCCACATGCCGCAACCAAGAGTTCACATGTCCAAACTAAAAGATCTCATGTGTTGCAACTAAGACCTGGTGCAGCCAAATAAATAAATAAATAGAAATAAATATTTTTAAAAAATCTCATCATCAAAAAAGTAAGTTAATAAAGTGTGAGAGAGATCTTGCCAGGGATTTTATAGCCACAGTATTGCCCCTGACCCCAGCACCTGACCAGATCACCATTCACCAAACTCCTTAAAAATATAAACACACCTCTATGGAATACTTCCCTGGTGGCTCAGATGGTAAAGCGTCTGCCTACAATGTGGGAGACCCGGGTTCAATCCCTTGGTTGGGAAGCTCTCCTGGAGAAGGAAATGGCAACCCACTCCAGTATTCTTGCCTGGAAAATCCCATGGATGGTGGAACCTGGTAGGCTACATACAGTCCATGGGGTCACCAAAGAGTTGGACATGACTGAGCAACTTCACTTTCACTTTTCTTTCACTATGGAAGACAATCTCTTTGCCATTCTGGCAAGTTGAAGGGCTAAAACAGATTGCTGCTTCATCAGTTGAAAACTGTTTCAAGGAATTTGGATTAAAATGGAAAAAAAAAAAAAAAAACTATCTCTCAAAAAACAAAGACGTGCTCTAGGACAACACAAAAAAGCCTGAGAAACCAGCAGCAGCCTTCTGTGAATGAGACTCAGCACATAGTGAAAGTATCAGCTGCTCAGTCCTGTCCAGCTCTTTGAGACTCCATGGACTGTAGTTTGCCAGGCTCCTCTGTCCATGGGATTCTCCAGATAAGAATACTGGAAGAGGTAGCCGTTCCCTTCTCCAGGGGATCTTCCCAACCCAGGGATAGAACCCAAGTCTCTGGCATTGCAGCCAGATTCTTTACCATTTGAGTTATAAGGGAAGCCCCAGAACGTAGTGGGTGTTCATCAAGTGTTGTTAAATGAACGACCCTGTAGTACGAGAGGCTAGCCAAAAGGTCGGAGGATTCTAGTTGGAAAAATTCACTGGCATATCATGAAGTAGGAGGAGAATGGTTAGGCAGACCTGATATGATTTCACTAGGAGAAGTACATAGTCTTTCAAGCAGTGTTTGAAAAGAAGTTAAAAATAAGGAAGATAGCAGGACGCTCTGTGAGCTTCCATCCACCCTAATCATTTTCCCTTGACAAGCAGGGAAGAAAATAGGAAGGAGGGAAAGATGGGAAAGATTACCCTAGAGTTCTTGGCTGTCCTGTAACATGGTTAGAAGGTTTTAGGTTCTTAAAATAAATGAAGCAGAAAAGCTCTCAACCTCCTCTGGTTTTTCTTGTCTGGACCTCCAGCACAGTGTGTGAATAATATGTGACCAAAAAAAGACAGAAAACAAAGAGAAATCAAGCTAAGCTAATGAGAAACCCACAAAGGGTTAACCAATGAGGAAATAGAATCTTGCTGAAGTCTTAAGAAGCAAAGAGAATTAAGAGCTGAAAAGGGGGGAGAAAAATAAAGAAAGAAGAGAGATGTTATTTCATCCTAGAAACAAAACTCATAGAGATGGGATAAAAGGGGGAAAACTGAGTGATAGCCTGGAAATTTGCTAGTAATGAGAAGTCGATTTCCCTAGGGGCAACTCATCGTTTCAGAGCAGATTGGACCACGCTTGGGATGCTGTTTCTTAGAGAACTGGTTCTTCCCTCAGCTCGTTTCAATGACAATGAGCATTTCTGGTTGAGTGCGAGAAGACATGAGGGCATCTTTTATTTTCCTAAAAGGAAATTGAACCTATGCATCGTAAGACTTCAGCCTGGGCCTGTGTATGAAAAATATAAGCCAAATGCTCTTGAAGAGAAACAGAAGTATGCTGCCCTTGTGACAGAGAAGTGTCCAAGAACAAAGACAGAGGTATTTTGGCATGCCATTCCTACCCCATGGATTCTTTGTTGTGATACATTTTATGACCAACTTTAAAGACATTGACCTGTTGATCTCGTTCTGGTTTTCATTCGCTACATCCTTCTTAACATAAGAAAAAGTCCCTTAGGATAAGCAGGATTTTCATTTCTAGGAAAAAAAAAAAAAAAACTACACAGATCCCCAGCATCCTAACAGTCTCTCTCCTGCCATATAGAGCTTTAAATGAATAAAAAGGGGGAAATGGTACCATATAATGAGGTTGAGAGCATGGCAAGAGTCCCACTTGTGTGTTGTCCCATGAGTAAAATTAGAGAGGGAATCCACAAAGACACCTCAAGTCGCTTTACCAAATGCCCTCCACTTGGCAGAAGGTTAACTTATGGAAGAAGTCACTCTTCCAGTGAACAAAATTTCTAATTAACATTGAAAATACATGGTAGCCAAGTGTGAGGTGAAGACAGGCCATCTCCTCATTCTTCTTAGCTGGAGCTAGATTAAGCTGTGAAAAGGGGACAGGATAATTGCTCTTGGTGGGGGCATGGTGTTTTCTCCTGCACAAACATATAATTAGGCTGTCTTAACCTCCCGATTCAGCAATAAACACCACTTCACAGACTAATTTACAGTTAAGAGTCACACAAGGCTGTGGAATAAACTCTCTGTGCCACAGGCCCGGCAGTTCAGTTCAAAGAGAGCAGCTTCACTATTTCAAGTCAGCAAAAATCCTTTTGCACTTACCACAGACTAAAATGAGACTGAAATAAGGGCTATGCATTCAAAACATTGAACATACCAGCTAATAAAAAAAACATTTGTGACTGGTCGTAAAAACAGAGAATGTAATTGGCTATACTCTAGAAGTATCTTTTACTTGCACTATTTGGGAAGACAGAGGTCTCCATAATATTGACTTTGCTAACACGTCTACATTTTTCTGTCCGCCATAATTATGCGTCAGTCAGCGACACCTAACTTCTGTAGCTGCCAACAGGTCTCAACTCAGGCGGTGGGAGGTGTACTGGCTGCAGCCCAGCATCAGATAATATTTATCTGGCAAATACTCTTGGCCTGGGGCAGCCCAAAGTGGGGGATGGGGGGGCTCTGTTACAAAGAGACAACTCCTTCATGGAGCTGTCTTCCCATTTGGACCTCCAGGACTCATGGGTTTTCTGGAGGGACATAGGATTGTTCTTCAGTTGCTTCCTTTGTTCAAAAGACTTTAAAGCCTACAATCCAACACAGTCCAGTAGGGGAAGTCAGAGAAGTAGACACATTCTCTGTGGGGACTGTGTTTGCTTCTGCCCAAAGCAGACCATTTAGAGACAGAGAGGCTGTGATGTCCTGACATGGGCTGGACATCAGGAACCATCAGAGAAGGGCTGTGGGCTGTGGATGTACTGGACATCCGAAGTATGAGAGTTGGAGAAAGGACTACAGACAGAGACAGAAAAGAGGTCAAGAGTCCGATCAGCTTGATGAGAGATGAGACGATAGCATACATGGTCTTATCTACACTCAAATGTGAATCATTTGTACGTGATTTTTCTCTCATTCTCTACTCAAAGTATGAAGAGACAATACAGGTTGTAGGGTCATGTTTCCCCCTCCCCCCCAATCCTCTTTTTTTAGTGAACAAATTCCTCTGTTCAGTCAAGATTTTCAAGAACAAAGACTGTGCTTTATTACTACTAGTAGTTCTTAGGTCCCCAAAATGCATAGAGATTCAGTCCCTGTCAAGTGAGTGAATGAGTGAATAAATGAATGAAAGAAACATTGTTGTATGGCAGAAATCAACACAACATTGTAAAGCAATTATTCGCTGATTTAACATAAAAAATGAAATACACTACTGAACATTTCTGGTGGTCTGGTGGTTCAGAATCCGCCTACCAACGCAGGGGACACAGGTTGGATCCCTGGTCCAGGAATTAAGATCCTACATGTGGTAAGGTAACTAAGCCCTTGCAATGCAACTACTGAGCTTGTGCTCCAGAAACAGTGCTCTGCAACAAGACAAGCCACCACAGTGAGAGGCCAGTGCACCAGCAAAAATAAAATTAATTAATTTTAAAAAATAAACTATTGAAAGACTATAAAATAAAGTCTGATCTTACAATTTTCAAGATTCATGGCAACTACAAAATCCCATTTTTATGCTTTTTCTTATTTAAGGAAAAATGACTGATACAATTCCAATGAGAATAATTCAGATAAAACTATTCTTACTTTTCCAAAACAAGTAATGCATAAAGAATATTATTTAAAAGATTATTAACTATGAACAACAAATAAGAAAATTTATTTTTACTTCAGAAAGAGTGATTTAAGTCACATTTTTTTGTGTGAAATAAACAAGACAATTTTAAATGGCAACCAACAACCTTGATTTTGACCACTTTACATTGAGACTACTGTACAAGGGAAGAACATTAGTTTAGTAAGCATTTATTTAAAATTTTTGAAATTAGCAGTAATTCAACATTACAAAAACAAATGATACCAAGCTGCAATTTCTTCAAATTGGCCATACTCATTATTTTTTTAAAGTGAGATCTCTTTCAGAATGTTAGTACTAATTCTATAAATTCCTGATGATACACAGGAGCACAAAAGTTATAGTTGAACCTTGAGAGAAGCATAGCTATACTTGATATTTTATAATTTTGTAAGTCATACTTGTTATGTGGGCAAATCTATTTAACTGTGTTTAACTTCCTTAATATGCTTAAGGGGCCTCTTTAAGAATTAGGTTTCCTCATCTTTTAAACCAGTTTTAAATGGTTGCACAGAAGCAGGGGCATGTGGTACTGAAATCAAAGATCTTAATAAAAACTGATTCAACAGTAACTAGATAATTTGTGTGTTCAAAGTTATTACAATTCCTTTGATTTGTTAGTTGCAAATCCTGCTTTGACTACTGGCAGTATTGCAGCCAATGAGGTTTATACAAGAATTAAGTATTGCTATTAAAAAATTTTTTTCAGTTTCAATAAATAAATTTCATTGTGGGAAAGATATCTATTTTTTATAAATTGATATTCAAATAGTTAAAAAGACTGCAATTTATGGTCAGGAGGGCCAACAATGTTTCATAAAATTTTTATTTTACTCTCAGAAGAAAAGGTTGTATTGATAAATCTGTTCTTCTTAAAGTTTCTAGAGAAAGTAATTAGCCAATAAAATACATCAAAATGCTTTAAATTTTTAAAAAACATAAAAAGAAAATCATTTCAGTAGAATCATCTTTTTAACTTGGATAGCCAAGTTCAAACCACAAACAAGCTACCTAAGTGTGTGGGGGGGATACATTACGGCCTCTGTTCACTTGTGTGTGCATTTTCACACGTGCACATGAATACTTTAGGAACAGCCTCTTAACAAGTAAGTAGCTGGTGAGACAGTTTCAAAACTTGTCAAGAATCATTCATACATCCTCTTCCCGTGGAACACAGCAACTATTTTAAAGTGAGCATCAGCACTGCACACGACTGTAGCTACAGGGAAACGCGTGTAACCCTAATCCATGGGCTCCCACGGTTTCCCTTAATTTAGGGCTCTGGCCAGAGCAGAGGTGAGAGCTAAAACAAATAACGTCAAGGTGGTGTACAATTCCCTCCAAACACAGGGATCATTTCGCTGGTTTAAGAAAAGGAGAGAATTAATCAAGCTAAGGAGCCACTTAGTAGCTTAATTATGAGTCTTTTAATGTCTTTTCATAATCAGTTAATAAATACCTTAACAATAAAATTGAATTTAAGCTTTTAATAGGCCAGGTTGGCTCAAACCTAAACAAAGGAATTAGCAGCTTCAGCCTTTTGTGCTGTAACTGTTCACTGTTAGGTGCCAGGAGAAACAAAGCATTTCAAGCGCAGGGTTTTTTGTGACTCCCCATAATAAACGCTTGTAATATCCCCAATTTCTGGAGTGTAAGACGCAGGTCTTATTTATCACAGTATGAGACACACCTGGCACGCGGATCAGGAAACAACTGTTTTACTTCATTTCTGTCATCACCTTCCAACAGATTTCTTTCACATTCCAATTTGGATGGGAGGACTCGACTTTCTCTCCAGAAGTTCTCCATTAACAGTTTCACAGCAGAAGGCGCCATTGGTCCGTTTCCTCGCGCAGCAATTAATTACCCAGAGCGGCGTGTTTTGACTCCGCGGTTGCAGGCGCGTCAAGTCCTTGGCATTGACTTCCATCTGCCAGCAACATCTTTATCGTCAAGCCCCGCGTCCCGGGGGCTGAGCAGTGAATTGTCAGAAATCCTCGGACCCGGAATGACGAACACAGTGTCAAGTCAGCAGCACAAATTACCAACTTCAGCTCCCTTCAGTCACTTTTATTAATATGTGCTTGATGGGAGGGAGGGCTTTTTGAAGGCTGTGTCACTTTCGGCGGTTCCGCACATGAAAGGCGCCTTGGCTCTTGCATTACCCTCAGCAGGCGGATCGAACTGGAAGTCTTGAGCTCTGGGAGCCCCGCGAACAGCTATGCACTAATAAACCTTGAAAAGCTTGAATTACACTATAACCCACAAAAATTTTCAAATTAAAAAGGCATATTTAGAGGCCCCCCGTGGATAGTGATTTTATTTAGTTTAATTCCCTCTTGTGGCCAATTAGATAGACACCCTGCACACAGGCACACACTCCGGGGGGAAAAAACAGGGGAAAAAAATAAAAGTTTAACTTTGGTTTTGAAAAAAAGTGGCAGTATATCATTCCTCCATAGACAAAAATTATTTTTCCGGCTGTTGTTCTGTAGAGAACAGGGCTGTTAGAAATCAATGAAAGGGACTGCAAGATGGAGTTTTACTTGGATTCGTTTAAAGTGATCCAGCACCCGGGCTTGTAAGTCTGTCCCGGTGAACTGCCAACTTGAAGAACAAAAGTAGAAGTCCCATCACCAGGCAGAACATCTTCCTTTAGTTGCCTTCAATTATCTTCTAGTCAAAATGACTTCTCTGTCTTAAGAAGGCTTCAAAGGCATGGCTAATGGTAGGTTGGCTCATATTTGTTTTTTAACTAAAGTGACTTGTACAACTTCAATGCATTTTTATCATCTCTGCCTGGAGTTCATTTACTCAAATGGAATTCAGATCGATGCGAGAGGTATATTTGTGACAAAAACTGTTCATCACATCTCTCACGGCTCACCGCTGCTCTCTCCATCAGGACTGCGAAATTCACCTCCTTCTCATCTGGTGGCAGGCTTCATATGTACCATATGAAAAAGGAGTTAATAAAAGGCGCATTGGAAATATAAAGTGAGGTCAGGGGCGACCGTTTGGCTGAAGGCCTTTCTTTAAGTGTGGAAAACAAAAGAACAAGATTGTTTTAGCAGTTGCAGCTGTGGGGAGAGGCCGCTTTGCACGGGGAGTGGCAGCCAGAGTCTTTGCTACCTGTTTCATGCGTCCATCAGAACCACTGTTGTCCCCCCACCCCCAACACAAATGTCTGCACAGTAGGCGCCCCAAACTTTAGAAAGTTCCTACAGGGAAAAAAGAGGAGAACAGCCCCCAGCTGGCTTCCCCCAGGGAGCTCTTCGTATTGGAGGGAAGAAGAGTGGGAGTTGTAGGGTCAGGCGGAGGGTGGGAGGGCCTGCCTGAGACTTCAAGCTCTAACCCTCCCCTCTCCACCTCTGCATCCTCCTCAAGCAGCAGTGATGAATGGTGTTACTGTGTGCACAGAGAAAAGTCACCCGCATTGGACACAAGTCAGTGGGTAGGTTTTTAAAAATAAGTGCTTAAGATTCTGTGGTTGGGTTCATCCGATGCCAACCAAACCGGAGGAAAAGAAAACAACATTGTCAGTCAAGCAGTTGCTTGTTCCACAAGACCTCAAATACGCCACTTGACAGATTTGTTTTCTTAATGAACTGACTGGTTACTTTGGCATCACTTAAGAGCTGCCGGGCAAACAGTGAAACTCAATCAGAACTTTATCCCTTTTAAATGAAGATAAAAGAGAAAACACTTAATAATTATGTCACGGGACAATGATAATGAGCCCACAAAACCCTTTAAAATATGTGAACATAAATCAGTTTACCAGAGTAGTTGTGACCCAGCCAAAGAGAAGACTTCATTGTCTTGATAAAGAATAAGAAAGATCAACCCAATGGGACAAGCCAGGCTCCCAAAGAGGGACAGATACAAAAGGGTAGATGGACAACACAGACACATCATCCTCCCAATCCATAAATTCTGTTCTTGGTGGAGTAACTTCTCCCAGTGAGCCGTTCCTGGAACAGCAATCACCTCTCTGGGTTCAGTCACACAAGTTCGCAAAGAATTTGGCACAATGCCTGGCCAACAGTAAGTGCTCAACAAAAGTTAGAAAATGTTCTTTCTCTTTCTTTTCCTGCTTCCAGTCATCCCTAGAAACACCTTAGCCTAAATAAACATTACTCAGCATGTTACGTTTGAGATCAGATTGCTGTTGCTTTAGGAAAATCTTACCTTATAACAGGATTTACCTACACTAGGGGTCACAAAGAGTTGGACACGACTGAGCGACTGAACTGAACTGAGAACTAGTGCAAGGATCTAGGCCAGTGAATATATAAGACCAATGAGAACAATGAAAAAAGCCTTCCATACCACCTTCTATTTCCCTTCTATATTGAAAACCTTCACAGTTCAAACACATGTGAGCTTAGTCAGTCGTGTCTGACTCTTTGAAGCCCCATGGACTATAGCCTGCCAGGCTCCTCTGTCTGTGGAATTCTCCAGGCAAGAATACAGGAGTGGGTTGCCATTCCCTTCTCCAGGGGATCTTCCCAACCCAGGGATCGAACCCACATCTCCTGCATTACAGGCAGATTCTTTACCATCTGAGTCACCAGAGAAGCAACTTCAAAACCACTTCCTCTAGACACTTACTACTCAAGAAGTGTGTTCTCAGAGTGCAGTAGCAACATAACCCTGAGTGGCTAAAATGCAGACGCAAACCCTGCCATACCCTTCTTGGAGTCAACTTCTGCAAAGATTCCCAGGTCATCACTGTGCATATTGAAGTAAGGGAATTTGTTTAAAAAATACTAATCCTGAGATCAAATCCTAGGCCGATTATATGGGACTCTCTGGTGTTGAAACCAGTTTCATCAGTACTTTTTAAACTTCTCCAGATGATTCCAGTGTGCAGCCAGGTTTCAGAACCACTGCTCCAGTCCCATTAGCAAAAATCAAGCTTTAAAATTAAGGAAATATCGAAATAAGAAATATAGGTAGAAAAGACTACCCTTTAAGGAAACCCATTGAAAAAAAAATTTCTACATTTCTAAAATCCTAGTGACTGAAACTGACAAACATCTTTGTATTTAAACCTTGGCCTGTACACACCTCTCGAGTAACAAGGTACCCGGGTGGGCAGAACATTTATTGACATAAGTCCCCGTGTTTATTGATGTTGCCCATTTTCCACTGATTTTAGAACTCTGTAGGGGAGGTGTTGTGACTTTGAAAAGGCTATTTTTTATAATCAAATTGCTTTACTTCAAGGTTTATATAACATGCCATACTATTAAACAGTAAATAAAAACCACTGATAAATCCCGGGTCCCCCACAGGTAGTTTGGCACATCCTTAATTATCTGGTTTATGAGCAAATTGCCACCTCAGCTTTGGTTTTCAGCTTGTTAGATGCGTGTGTGTGCACACACTTTTTACTTGGCAACCTCTCAGCAGATTCAGCCTTTGAATGATGTTGCCAAAATATATTAGGTGCGGGAGGAGGGAGGCGGGTTAGGAAGGTAAAAGGGCTGAACTTTGAGGTTGGAGTTTTGCTTTTTCTGTTTATATTTGTAGCAAACATTTAATTTGATGGTTTTTTTTGTTGTTGTTGTTAGTGCTCCTGAGGACCTGAAAGAGTTACTGATGACAGTTGAAGGTATCAATATAAATCCACTTAATACACTGAAGTTTTCTGTGCAAGCTGAAATGCCTCTCCCATAGCACCCTATCTGTGTTTGCTATTTTCTACTTTTCCTGCTAGCAAGAATTGCTTGGCCACTCACCATTGCCTTCCAGCAATTAAACCTTCCAAAGAGGAAAATCCTTCTCTGTGACTTCCAACTTAAGCTAAATAACATTCTTCGATGGCATGAGACGATTTTCGTTTGTACTTTTACTGTTTCACAAATGTCTGCACTCAGGGAGTCTCCCAAGTGTTTACAATCATCTCTAATCCCTGAACTCCATGAAATCCATGTTTTTCTTCTGAACCTCAGAGGCTTGCTCACAGCCTCCTGTGGGCTCTGCCCCCACGGGCTCCCCCTGGCGGCTGAACCCCGCTTCGCCTCTGCTAGTCTCAGGGGAAAACACCTCGGGCTTCTCTGAAGGCGTCAGAAACAAGAAGCGAGAGACAGAAAAAAAAGGAGGAAAATCGGGGGGCTGTCCAGCCTTTTGGGGAATCGGTTCTTGTGATAAAATGGCTTTTTAGTCAAGTTCCAGGTCCTAGCACCTTGATTGCCCAGGCACCAGAGGACGACCCCTTCCCCACGCCATGGACTCAGGCTGTTTGGACAAGGCATATGAAGTATTATAAACCTTAGCAATCCCCTGCATCCGGTATTGATTAGACATGTCTGGCGCTGGCAAACATTATTAATATATAGAATGCTATAGAGATTGATTGCTCTACTTTCATTTTTCTTCTTCCTGCCAGCCCCCTACAGGAGAAAGCCCCACAGCTGTTCTGAATCCCATGGCCAGAGACATATTATAGCTTGTTTTGATGTTTCACCAGCAAGTTCTGTGCCTCATACAGGCATAAGCCAACGAGAACATCCCAAGTTCCAACCAGAGGCCGAGACACAATCACCCTGTCAGGTATTGTTAGTAAGTCAGGATCATAAAAGATAATAAACTCTCTCCCATCTTTTATGACGGCACACCAAGATCAAACACTTTCCATACCAGAGCGCAAAGCCCCCAGGACCCGTTCTCCCTGACAGATGTTCATCTGCTATCTGGGTATCGACGTGTTGCTTAATTTATTGATCCACAGAGAAAAGGAAATACAAAGACTCTAGAAATCTGGTATTGTACAAGCTGCTTTCCAAGGCTGTGGGCCCTACAAATAATGTGGAGATTTGATGTCATGTTTTAGGAGCTGTTTGAATATTGCCCTTTTATTTTTATTTTTATTTTTTTTCAATGTCTAAACCAAAAAAAGGGTGGGGGTGGGGGGGGGCTGTGCAGAGAGAGAGATCACTTAAAGAAAATGAGTTGGATCAAAAAAATCATTTTGTGTTTTGTTTCTTATTCAATGAACAATACACTTAGCAGTGGTCATCATGCTTTGCTATTCTTTATTAACTTGCTGGCACTCAACTTTTGTCCTCAATCCCAGGCATACAAAGACTAGCTCACTCTGGACTTCAGAGAATGATGAGGGATAGGATACAATAAAATTCTATAGTGCAAAGATTTGTGATCCAGTCTTACTCTACTCCATTCTCCGTTGGACCTCTGGACTGCCCATGTGAAAGCACAACTCCAACTGTATGTCCCCAGGTAGACAGAGTCTTGGAGGGTGGCCCTCCCCACCAAAGGTAGGACACACACCAAATGGTGTCCAAGGCCTTCCTCCTTGAGGTCCCAGCAGGACCTCACCAGTCTTACATTCAAATATTCTCTTTCACATGCCTATGCCCCAGCCCAACTGGATTACTTGTTCCTCTTTCTTAAACTCTGACTTGGCTAATGAAGTCCTTACTCATCTCTACAAGTAAAAATCCTTGGAGTTCCCTCCCATCTAGGTCACCAGAGCATCAAATAGAGCTCCCCCCACTATACAGCACGCTCACACCAGTCATCTGCTCCACGAGAGCAGTGAATATATGTTAATCCTGCTCTCTCAGTTCATCCCATCCTCCCTTCCCCCCACTCTTGGCGTCCATACATTTATCCTCTACATCTGTATTCCTATTTCTACTTTGCAAACAGGATCATCTGTACCAGTTTTAGGGGATATGTATATACCTATGGCTAATTCACTTCATTGTACAGCAGAAACTAGCACAACATTGTAAAGCAACTGTACCTCAGTGAAAAAAGAAAAACACCTCCCCAAGCTCCTCCTAAACCTGGTGCAAGCACGTCCTTCTCTGCGCTCCTGACGTGCCTGTGAACACCACAGTTTGCTTGTCCCAAGTTGCAATTCTCTGCTATTCCTGAATAAGCCCATTTTTCTGGTAAAAAAGAAAAAAAAGAAAAGAAAAAAAATCCTTTGAGGATCAGGCAACTCAATCTTTGATTGCTTGTGAGCCATTCTTTGTATTACTCCAGAAGCTATTTGTGTGTACAGTTCCCTCTCTCTCTCTGGACTTCAAGAAATTTGAGTCAAGAACCAGATATTATGCATCCTTTGACCTCACTTGTCCCTTCTCTTTATATAATAAGTGACTGGTAACTTCCCAAGTGGCACAGTGGTAACATATCTGCCTGCCAGATGAGAGTTTGATCCCTGGGTTGGGAAGATGCCCTGGAAAAAGGAATGGTAACCCATCCCAGTATTCTTGCCTGGAGAATCCTATGGACAGAGAAGCCTCACAGGGTACTGTCCATGGAGTCCATGGAGTCACAAAGAGTCAGACATGACTGAGCATGCACACACACAGCTACCATTCAGTGAAAGAATGAATTAATTACCATGCTCATCTTGGAACCCCTGCCCCAAAGCCTTTCATGATTTTGCCTAAATTAAGAAGAAAGTTAAACGTCTTGGACTGCCCTCCAAATCTGACCCCTATGAAACTTTAGAATTTATTCTAAACTGCCTGGATAAAAATACTCTGGCAAACTGTCCACATACTGTCTTTTGTCACATTCTACCCCCAACCTGGACTGCCCCTACCTCCCCTTCTCACACAAACCTACATATCTCCTTTTGGTTATGAGCTCGAGTACACCCTAACCCTGTCTTTCCCATGCAGCTTTCACAAATCCCAGCTCTCAGAGATCTCTGGAGTCATACAATATCCCATACTTGTTTCACATATTTGTCAACTATAACTTGCAAAGCTTCAGCAGCAGCCAGAATTTGAAACTTGCATTTCTTAAATTTTGAAGACATGAATTATATTCTCTCCATCTTTAAATTCCCCACAGTTCCTAGCATCATGCTTTCATAATCATCAAGTATTTTATCACTTATCTTGTAATAATGGAAAGAAACGTAGTTGAGTCATAGATTACACCAAGCCAAAAGTTATCCTATGTGATGATTCCAAACCATACTCAGTGAATACTTTGAAGTTCCCTTTCTTCATCCGTAAAGAGAAATGATTTTCAAAATTTAACCATGAAATCACAACCCATCACACAAACACACTCACACACACACATTAAAAAAGTTCTCAATGCAGTATTTACCCTTGCTTTGCCTGATGCAATCTAGTATTTTCAATTGCATTTCATTTAAAAGAAAATACCATGGCCCACTGATGATTTTATGATCTACAAATGAGACAAAACTAATGGACCAGTATTGAAAAACAGTAGTGAAAACAGTATTGAAAACCATTGATCTAGAAATTCCTAAATTTCTAGCTTCTTGAAAGTCTCCCAAACCTTATACGACAGAGAAGTCTAGATTCTTCTTCCTGTCTTCAGTGAGTAATCAAATTCTAAGACTGTGCAATAAAAAGGCAGCAAGGCATCAGTAGCCTCCATGGTGATTCCACTAGGAAATTCCCCAGCTGCAGTGAAATAACCATGGATGGTCCAGTTAAATATCAAACATAAAGCTACACTACCTAGCTAGAAAATGTATTGCTTGCCATTGTCTTTATCTGACTGGAGAGTGAAAGCATCTTGCGGGTGTGACTAAGTTCATGGATTAATAAACTTCTCTCGATTTTATTGGTATCACACCAAGCTGTTACTAAAATCGGTTTCTTGTGAATGTGCATCACTTGCAAAGAATTGTTTTAACTTACCAAAGAGACTCCTTCTATTATCACTTTGTCTTAGGAGTGCTTCTCAGCCAAGTTGGATTTTGCCCCCAGGGAACATCTGACAGTTTCTGGAGACATTTTCTAGTGTGTACCCTCCCATTGGCACAACTGGGAGGGAAGAGTGGAGTGCTGCTGGCATCTAGTGGGTTGAGGCTAATGATGCTATGGAACATCCTACAATGCTCAATACAACTCCCAAGGAATCATCTTGCCCAGAAAGCCAATCATGCCACTGTTGAAACACCCTGTTCTTAGCGTGTTTATGCATCTTATTTATTTATTATGGTGATATCATCCTGAAGTCCAACTGTGCACACAGAAAAGCACAAAAAGCCATGACCATCACTCAGAGATCTCACGCTATCGCATCTCTGCCTCTGGAACTTCAAATTAGACTCTATCAACAAAGTTGAGCCCTGCCCTTGAAAGGTTCTCATAATCTCCCTCCAGTCAACTATGTTTTCAGAGCACCAACAACCTCACAGCTTCACCACTTGCATTATCCAAATTGCGGGATTTTCCAGACCTCAACTTCACGGTGGAGCACAGCTGTAGACACGAGAAACTAATCAGGGAAATGCAGATGCTCTTCCAACATCTGTAAGAAGTGTAATATTTGGATCCCTAATTCAAAACATATTACGAAGCTGAAAACATGTCCCTTTTCAAATGTTCCTCGCTGCTGAGTCCTTGGGTCATGTGTCAGTCATTTTCATTGTGCAAAGGTATGGCAGCAGCTGCTAAGGTGTTCTCTAACTCCTACAGTCACCCAAAAGAAGCCAAAGATTGTTTCCTATGTATGTGTATATTGGAAGCCTTATCAGGCACCCAAGCTGTGACCTCTTCAGCTTCAGGACTGTCTATAAGTCTGGAACCTCAAGTTTTCAAGAGTGCTTTCTACATGACAGACCAGGACACTTCCTCAACAAAAATTACAGAATTTTCTGTCATGGCCTCCCAAATGGTTCTCTGACCATCCATTTCTTCTCTCTCTATTCTAATCCATATTCAACCACCAGATTGATTTTTCTATACCATTTTGCTTTATGACTTCTTTATCCCAAAACCTCCCATGACTTTTCCTTTTCACAGGACTCCAGCATTTTGCTTTTGATGTCTTTCCCTACCTGGCCTCTACCATCTTCTCCAAACTTACCTTGTGTGACTTTCCCATTTCTCTGCTCTGACTGGGTTTGCCCAAGCTTGTTTCTGCTCTTGGTTTCCATTCATTCTGTTTTCTGCACCTGGAAAACCTCTGGTGTCAGTCAGAGTCCCAGCAGGAGACAAGACAGTGGCACTCAAAAGCCTCAGCAGATGAAGGGGCTCTACAGAGATGTGGTCAGCATTTGGGGGAACACAGCAAGGGAGATCTGTCACCCCGCCATCTGCACAGCAAGAGGAGAGAACAGGCCACCTGGAAGAGGGCCTGCCTGACAAGAGCAGTAGTCAAAAGTGGAGAGGATGGTGCAGCTGCTGCCAAGCAGGGATCAGAGGAAGAACCAAGCCAAGTCTCTCTAGCTACCTGCTGCTGGAGAGCATTCCATTGGTTAAACCAACAGGAAGTCAGAGGGCAAGGGAGGCAGTTCATGGAAGTCAGCTTTCCAAGACTCAGAGCAGAGCAGAAAATGGGTGAGTGTGTGTGTGTGTGTGTGTGTGTGTTTGTGAATAAAAAACACATAAAACTTTCTCCACTCATCCAAATTGCCACCTCCATATTTGTGTTCTCTGCTCCTTGAAAAATGAACTGATGTGCCTCTTATTGTATTTAATATCTCCCATTTATTCTTTTATCAATTCATTGTTACTTAATATATTGTATTCTATATAATTTCTCCCTAATTGCAATTATGAACAAATTATTGGGGGCGGGGGGGCAGGGAAGGGGAACTGTTTTCTATGACTTTGCTTCCTCCTCTGGGTAATCCACTGCTGTGAACATCGAGATGCTCAGCAAGTGTATACTGAATAAATCACAAGAATCAAGATGTTCTTTGATGGATGCTGGAAAATAATTATGCATTTTCCAAAACTATATATGGAGAAAAATATAGTTATATTTTGAAATATTATACGAATAATATAATATTTTGAAATATTTCAATATATATATTGAAATATAGTTATATTTACACCTTAAATCAGAGATGGTTCCAACCTCTCTGAGCCCCACCACCTGCATCTCCCTTTTGCCTTTAATGTTGATTCAATTAAAAGATAAAGCTAAGAATTTTTAAAAATAGAACAGAAATGTGGTCAGAGCTGATGAAGTCCTGTGTCTCTTTTTGTCCATTTCAAGTCCTACCCAGTGGAATATATAATGTCTTCTAGCACAAGAAGGGAACTCGGTGAGTATTGAGTTTTAATGATGTAGAACAGTGTGAAAGAGTATTTAGAGTCTAAGGAACTAAATAATATAAATCCTGTGGCTATGAAAACAAGCTGTGAGCTCTTAAAATATTCCAGTTCATTTTGATAGCTGTGGGGTCTTTCTGTTATCTTCAAAGCCTGCCTAATCTTCTTACTCACCTTGAAAAGAATTATTTTTAGCACCAGTTCACACTCTAAAATACTTAAAAAATCATAAGTGTTTCTTCTACTAATAGTGTAGTTTGGGGAAATTCAAGTAGATATATATGTGGCATTCTACATAAAGTGCTTCAGGAAAGATTTAGCAAACTCCATGTGATTTTAAATGGATACGTTCCTTGAATAAGGGTTGCATTTTGGCAAGTCAAATAGAGGAGAAAATATCACTGCGAAAAGTCTCAAAGGGAAAAGTGAGTGTTTGCATAGTCAGGGAATCTGAAAATGGACCTGAGAAAAACAGACATCAATACTGTTAGCTAATTTCCTGTAATAATGTATCTTGAGAAAGCTGAGTGATGAAGAAGGACCATGCCCAGGCAGAGAACATGAAGAAACAGAGTACTTGCTGTTACCTGGGTCAGGAAAATAAAGAATCATGGGTGGAGAAACAGCTGGGAAACCCATAGCGAGAAGGGTGATGGATGTAAGGAAAAGGGAGGGTTCTCTAACACGGTAGCCTCTTGGGGTCATGAGCAAGTCTTCCCAGCTCAATCCTGTGCTTGCCAAAGGATTATAAATTTTTTCAATCTAGCCGCTTTTTAAATTTTTGCTTAAGCCTTTCATTCACAAGTTTATGAGACAAAAATGTTAAGAATTTTTTAACCTGAAATAGATATTTTAGGTGCTATCCAGAAAGCAGAGAGCTTACCCTCTAAAACAAAACAAAGCAATCAGCAAAACAAGACATCTGTTTTCCTTGGCTAGCTATAATTTTCACCAGAGCCCAAGCTTTCAATAAATTATATGATGTGGAGAAGAAAGTTCAAGGTGCCTCCACCATTCCAATGCAGCCACCTTCAATTCAACTCAGTCCCATGGGGATACAAGTGCAAATAAGTTGTTATAATAAGAAAGAAGTTTTCACCACTCTGGTCAGCTGTGATTTTCCAAAAGTTATGATTTTTGAAGCAAATTTTTACAAAATATTGAAAGAAAGTATGAAAGTGAAAGTCACTCAGTTGTGTCCGACTCTTTGTGACTCCATGGACTATAGTTTGCCAGCCTCCTCTGTCCATGGAATTCTCCAGGCCAGAATACTGGAGTGGGTAGCCAGTCCCTTCTCCAGGGGATCTTCCCAACCCAGGGATCAAACCCAGGTGTCCCACATTGCAGGCAGATTCTTTTCCATCTGAGCCACCAGGGAAGCCCACAAAATATTGGGTTGACCCAAAAGTTTGTTTGGGTTTTTCTGTAAAATGTTACAGGAAAAAACCTGAATGAACTTTTTCACCAATTCAATATATATCTTAGCAGTCTCTGCAGTTGGAGGAAAAAAAAAAGGTGTTTTATTCACTCAGGAATTTTTCAGATGCCTTTTGGATCTCACTAGAATTTTTAAAAACTTTATTTGTAAAATTCTAAACCTGGAATTAATTATAATATATACAGTGATAAATCTACTTGTTTTGGAAACAAATAAAGGGTACATTTATAAATACAAAGCACCTTCAAAATGTGATTCCTAGTTTCTCTACAAAAGACTTTTTTAGATCTGTAGTAGCCTTTTCTTCTGACTTGTAGACCATGAGAGTCACATTGGTGGGTCTGCTCAGCCCTGCCCCTTTGAAGAAAAGGCGCAGAAGACAAATGTTCCCCGACAACAGCCTGGATATGTCCCTCAGAACTGCATCAAAAGGAAAAAAATAAAAAGTGCTTATTAAGCTCTCTTGATGTCACAGTAGAACTGACCACATTTTCTTACCTAACCTCATGATAGTCTGTGACGTAGATTTTATTCCCATTTTCACAGATGAACAAAGCAAGTCTTAGAGAGATTGGGAATGGGGGCAGAGTCAGAATTTAGAAGCAATTTTTCTTCTTTTATCTTCTCTGAACTCGCCCCATAACATATTTACATATTAGCTCCCGGCTTCTAAAGTTCTGATGATTCTAATGTCCCATATAATTAAGGTTTAAAAATAAGATTTAAACCTTCTTTCCTTAGCAATGTGATTCCGTGTGCATCTTCCCAGGAAGTTGGCCACACTTAAATGTGTGTGCGAACCAGTGATTCCGCCCCCTCCAGCTGCTGCTGCTGCTACAACACTTCAGTCGTTTCCAACTCTTTGCAACCCATGGAGTGTAGCCTGTCAGGCTCCTCTGTCCACGGGATTTCCCCAGGCAAGAACACTGGAGTGGGTTGCCATTTCCTCCTCTTCCAATTCAGGGATCAAACCCATGTCTCCTGAGGCTCGTGCATTGCAGGCGGATTCTTTATCACTGAGCCAACAGGGAAGCCCCCTCTAGCATTCTCCTTCAAAGCCCAACTACCTCTTAATACACTCACACACTCAGAATTTCTAAAGGGCATGTTTCTCGGTGTTCTAAGTCTCCACAGCTTCTGAAACTCCTATGACAGAGTAGTATATAGGAGCGCAGGGAATTCTGTCACCTTTCACGGGTAACTTGAGTCCCCAGATTTCTTCCTGAAATTTTAGAAAGCCAGCCCCCAAGATTTGAAAGCATAAAAATAGAAAGGAGAAGCTAAGTTGGGGAAGAAGATGGAAAAAGAAAGGCCAGAGGCTATGTTTGTGTCTATTCTTCAAACAACTCACTATAGAAAATTAAAATGCCCTCCCCCATCACCACTCACCCTGGCTTCACTACCACCACCACACACACGCACGCACACACACACACACACACACACACACACACACACAGAGTAAGATATGTTCCATCATCAACTGCTCCCAGCCCAGAGCAAAGCAAATCAGGCAGAACCATATAATTTATTGCACCAAACTGGAATTACCCCCACCCACTTAAAAAATCTGGCTTCATTTCAGGGTAACAGCAGCTCAGCTTTGGCAGGGCTCAGTCAACGTGGGTGATCTGTGACATGTGGCAGAAATATAGAACTCATCAGATTTAATAAACCAGAGTTCCACACACGACTG
>NW_011494607.1:5005043-5017558 GCF_000754665.1 Bison bison bison
ACTGGAAGGCCTCTCTCAACAAAGGCCTGGAGGAGTGACTGCGGGCTGTCCCCAGGCTTTCTGGGGAAGCCACCCCCTCCAAGTCCAAAGCTCTTTCTTCACTCAGAAGTCAGGAAAGACCAACAGGGCTGTCCCAGCAGAGACGGGAGGTGATGGAGTCAGGAATAAATGTGGGTGAAACAAATACAGTGTTTGGAAGCCAGAGAAGTAGAAAGAGCAGCAGTCAGTGTGGCCACCATGGGGGAGTGGGTTATTTCTCATCTCTCTGCTGGAGAGGGCAGGCAGTGGGGGGAAAGGGGGTGCAGTGTCCCTTAGCATTCCCAGCACAGGCAGGAGGTGCCCTCTGCTGTCCGCCAACCACAGTACACCAGGACGGTGTCAATACTCGTCCCCTGGGTGAGCCCCAAGAAGTGATGGAATGACTGGAAATCCTGTTTCTACTGGCCACCTGATGCAAAGAGCCGACTCATCAGAAGAAGACCCTGATGTTGGGAAAGATTGGAGACAAAAGGAGAAAGGGACAGCAGAGGATGAGCTGGTTAAATAGCATCACCAACTGTATGGACATGAAACTCAAGGAAATAGGGGAGGACAAAGGAGCCTGGCATGCTGCAGTCCAGAGGGTTGCAAAGAATCAGACCTGAGTTAGCGACTGAACAACAACAATTGCAGTGACAATGGCCTGTGGTGTACACAAGCCACTGCTCAAGTCATTCCAGGATAGCCGTGGGTTCTGGAATGTCCACACAGTGGATGTATGCATTTTAGAGGACACAGTTCTAGCAGCAACTACCAGGGGTCCCAGAGCAGGAGGGAAGCTCTGCAAATCTCTTCAGAGCCCTTGGGCAATTATATCTCTCTGGTGGTCCAATCAGCAAGATGGGAAGGGGGAGAGAGCCAGACAGAGGCTTCGCAGATACGGAAAGAGAAGAATCACTCAGACCCTTGACATTCTGGTCCCTAAAAATTGGTTACTGGGACCCTTAGGCCACGGCCATGCAGGAATCCCATCTACACTTCTTGGGCCACTTGTGATTCTAGGAGCAGTAATAATAGCTCCAAGGAGTCACCTGCCGCCATACCCAGCACTGACCACAACTCTGAATGGTACTGTCATTCTCACTTCACAGGTTAGGAAATCAAGTTCACAAAGTCATCTGTAAAGGACACATACATGTCCCCTAAGTGCTGGAGTCAGGATTCCAACAGGTCAGCACACCTGCAAACCACTCCCTCCTCTTTCCTCCGCACCATACCACCTCCTATGTTGTTGAACAGGCAACTAAACTCCCCACCGTGGAAGGTCAGCCAGTGAAAGCCTAACCCCTGTCCTGCAAAAATAAAGTCAAGTTCAGTGAAATCAGACCCCGTGGGCATGGGGCGTGCTCAGCAAGTGTTGTGCTGGCACTCTGACTTTCTTATTTTGATGACTTGTGTGCCAGGTGGCTAAACATCCCAGGACCATCCTGATTCAAGCACACCTGGAGCAGGCAGTCAGTGGGCTTGACGTTATGTTGAAACTGGGGGCAGAGGGGTTGCTGGTCAAAGGGCTTGTCACTCACTCAGAAACCCTATGCTCTCATCCAGACTGCACATTTCACGGGCACCAACATTTCAGGATTGTCAGTCAATTTCTCTGGGTCCCCGTTTTCTCTTTAATAAAATAGATGTGCCATTTTATGAAGTTGCTGTATATGTAAATATGTATACAGACATATGTGTTACATATGTAGCTATGAATAATACTATTTTACAAAGTTACAGGGATTAAATGAGAACATGTTTTTCTATTCATATGTGTCTATCTTTACATACATGTATGCACACCCACACACATCCACACTCCCCAACTCTATGAAATAGAAAAGTGAGGTATTATTAATATGTAACTGGAGCAGACAGTGCTTTCAGATTTTTCTCATCTAAAGGAAACTGATGACAAGTTCTATGAATTACCACAGGAGAGGGGCAAATATTACAGTTTTTAAAGAATCCATAATATTTGTGGCTTGCGTCTCGCTTTGGGGGTAGAGTTTGGGGAGAGGATGCAGTGGGGAGGCAACTTCTAGAAGACCATATGCTGTCCTGCTCTGGAGTCCCTGCCCACAGACCCCCAGCTGTCAGCCAGAATTCTCTGAAGACACAAGGGTGGGCCTTGTAGTGTTGCACCCCTTCAGCGCTGGGCTCCAGCTAAGACTGAGGACAGACTCCTCGCTGCATTGTTCTGACCCCTGGCTCACAGAAATCAGGCCATGTCCCAGGGCCTGCACCCTCATTGCACATGCCCTGGCTGCAGTCTTGCCTCTGTCTGGTCCCCTGTCTTCTGTGACCACCATAACCTGGAAGTGTTCTGTGCTGCTGACAGCTGACCTTTCCTCACCACCAACCCGCCCTTCCTGTACTGAGGACACGGACATCTGCAGATTCAGTATATTTAAGAAGGATCTGGGACACACATGTGCTCCGAGTCTCCAGTTTTCTGCTTCTGTGAAGAAAACTCTTTGCTTTACTAAGTCAGACTTTTTAAGAGACTATTATAAAAATAAAAAATAAGACACTGTCAGCAGATCCAAATCCCCCTTTTTTAAATCCTTCCAGCTCCCCTGGAATAGGTACTGCTTCTTCTTTGTTGGACACTTTGTTCCAACGACAGTCTGAGAGTTACCAGACTCTCCCAGCTCACAAGCCAAGTGCTCTTCACACTTTGCAAGCATATCTGCTCCCTGGACATCTAACCTGACAGTATTTGCTCGAGAAGGGCATTCTCAGCAGTGAAGTTATCCAGAAGAGTTTCAACCTATCCTTTGCACAGAAAGTCACTAGGACCTGAGTTGCTCAAATGAATTTTAACAACAGAGAAACCTGATTCAAGAGTTGTTCTACCAACAAGATTATATGAATGACTAGGTGAAGTTAGCTCTTTATCCTCATGTTCCAATGAAAAAGTACACTGTAGAAAGTATGGCATTTGACCTACACAGTAAACATGATCTTTATAAGATATGTTTTGATCGTATGTCATCTATCAACTCCTAATTTGGTGTGTGTGTGTGTGCGTGCGTGTGTGTGTGTGTGTGTGTGTATGTGGAGATGGCACCAAATTCTGAGAATACTGTGTAACATCTGCCTTTGCCCATGTGCTCTCCCACCAATCAAGAGTGCTGGGCTCTGTTGACTGCTAGTTTCCCAAACAAATGAAACTTCTGTTGTGGTTATCTGCCTCCTGCCCCTGCCACACTATTTTTTTCTGTCCTGTCTGACCTCCCTCACTGAGGATACGATCAACTCCACATAGCCAACAAACAAGTGTCACACACACAGACACACATGCGCACGTGTTATACAGGAAGAAGTTAAACTGAAGCTGAAATATTCGGCAAGAGTTCCTTTTCTACACACTTGGGATTTTCAGAAGGAAACACCACTGTAACCTTAGCTGTCAACACATCAACAAAATGTTCCCAAAGTCTAGGATAGTTTTCTCTGGCCCCCTGGAGAATGCTGAGGAGCGGACTTTTCTCCATGTCTGTTTCTGCCTCTGTTAGCCCCATGCTTGGGTTGTTCATCCCAGACCTCAGCTGTTCCCCACTCTGGTGGTTCTGCTCCCTCTATCAGGAGCTTTCTCTCTCAACCTCTGTCTCCCAACCCAAACACAAAGTCCAAAGTCTCCCCTGACCACTACCAAGTCCCCAACCCTTGTCTTTTGATCCCGAATCCATCATTTTCTTTGTAATTTGAAACGGTGAACTTCCAATTGGAAGTGGACAAATAAAACACAAATGCTTAGGCAGCGTTCAACACCAGTGACCTGATAATAAAGACAACAAAATGAATCAATAATAATAAATTTTATTTATTCATCACCCAAGTTGCCCCAGGTACAACAGAGATATTCTCTATTTTAATTGCCATGACTCTAAGAAATGGGACCCAGAGCCATTACTGACCTTCTCAGAGTTACACAGCAAGTAAGCAACAGGTCAGGATTCAAAGCTCAGACTGTTAGATTCCAGAACTTGAGTATTTGTACTATTTATCACCTCACTTGTTTCCTCTTTCTTACCAGGAAAACTAGGACTTCAAACAGGACAAGAGCAAGTCAAGTAACAATTCAGTTATTAATATCCAATCTTTGGGTTATGAAATAAGGGGTATGAGGCAGCATCAGCAGAGACTTCACTTAATGTCATCAGATCACCTCAAACACTCAATCCTTCAATCTTCCTCTCCTCAGACAGAGAACAGCCCTTGCCATGGTGCCTGGTAATTGCAGGCTTTGTTCTATACAGCCTCCTAACCAGACTGTGAGCTCCTCAAAAGCAAGAACTCTTCCTGTTTATTTCTGCACACAGCGCTTCCCTTAGCAGAGGTCCCAATGCCTGTTTTTGATGACTCCAAACTGAGTCCAAATTTTTGATTATGACATCTCTTCCCTGATTTTCTCCTCTCAGATTTTTATCTGCTGCTATTGCTTTGGTAGATTTATATTCTTTTTAATCTATTTTGTACGGGAAGTGGGGTTTCTTGTTTTTATTGTTCTCATATATTAGGCTAAGATAGAAAGCAATCCCAACATACATACACTATGATATTCTTCTTCTTTTTTTTTTTTTTGTCACACCACACAGCATGCGGGATCTTAGTTTCCTGACCAGAGATCAAACCAGTGCCCCCTGTAATGGAAGTGCAGAGTCTTAACTGCTGGACTGCTAAAGAAGTCCCCACACACTATGCTATACAAGATAAATAACCAATAAGGACTTACTGGATAGCACAGGGAACTCTGTTCAATATTTTGTGATAACATATATGGAAAAAGAATCTGAAGAAGAATAAAAATATGTACAATTGAATCACTTTGTTCTACACCTGAACCTAACACAACATTCGCCATTGTAAATCAACTATACCCCAATAAAATTAAAAAATAAAATAAAGCAATCCCAGAAAGATAAGCCCTTTTCCACTAAAGGAGGATATTGAATCATGGAACCAGATGCTCCTAGCCTCATGACTGTACAAATAATCCCTTCTCCTACTGAAATCCAAAGTATAAAGGGAATTAAAAGAAAAGTTTTAAACACCTCAAAATATGTAAACAATAATAAAATCAAAATGCAGAAACCCAGGGATGAAGAGGGGGAAATGTTTCCAACTCAAGCACTAATATCTCATTGCTGGTGCTTTGGGTTGAGAATGAGTCTGAGCCCAACCTCAGGCTCAGTGAGAAACAGGGCTAAGACTGATAGAGGATTGGGAGATGGCCCCAGGCTTCCCTGGTGGCTCAGATGGTAAAGAATCTGCCCGCAGTGGGGGAAACCCAGGTTCTATCCCTAGGTCAGGAAGATCCCCTGGAGAAGGAAATGGCAACCCACTCCAGTATTCTTGCCTGGAGAATCCCATGGATGGAAGAGCCTGGCAGGGCTCATGGGGTCACAAAGAGTTGGACACAGAAGTCTTGTGTTGGCCATCCATGGGATATCTTATCATAAAATAATATTAGTTAACCACTGCACAATTTTGGACTTTTTAATATTTCTCAGCAGGAAATAACCTATGGGTTATAAGCATATCTGTTTGCACCAAGGGAAGTCACAACCCATAACTTCCCATTGTTGTTTCATCCCTCAGTTCAGACTTAATTAACTATATTTTATGTTCTTCTTTGTTGAGAATACAAATTAGAAGTCCAGAGATGACTGGTGAGGAGAAATACAGAATTTCCAAAAGGGACCATTTTGTCATTAGTTACAATCAAGAAGAAAGGCAGCTAATTCCACACCATCAGGAAAGACCAACAACAGGCCAGAGGCACTTCCTGACCAGGTCTAGTGAAAACAGGGACACATGGAGGGTGACTCATGTTTCTAGCAAGTGGCCAGAGTAAAGCGTAATAATAATAAACAGCAGCTGCTCCCACATTTGACTGCCTGCTTTATTCCAGGCCCCAACTTAGGAGCTTCACACACATTATGTCCAGAATAATATCCCTCAAATGTTAAGGTGAAGAAACTTGCCCAAGGTCAAAGAACAGACCACATTTCCAAACAAACTCAATTTAATACACCAAACTGTATTTTGCACCAAACTATTTAATAGCCCACAGAAAGGCTCAAACTGTGAAAACGACCTGGACCAGCATGTGGGTAAGAGTAAATAAATGACACAAGTATTTAAAAACTTACCTTCTGCTGTAATTTTTAGTGACCTTTATACCCAGAAGTCTTTTTTTTCCTATATTTTTCTACTTTTTCACCAGGCTTTTTAAAAAGATTTTACCAATTCTACTTTGTCCTTTCAAATAATTTTACTTATTTATTTATTTGATTGTGCTGGGTCTTAGTGGCAGCACACAGGATCTTCGACCTTTGTTGCAACATCAGGACCTTTAATTGCAGCATTCAAACTCTTAGTTGTGGCATGTGGGATCTAGTTCCCTGACCAGGGATCAAACCCAAGCCCCCTGTGTTGGGAGCACAGAGTCATAACCACTGGACCACTAATAAGTCCCCTAAATAACTTTTTAATCTACTGAGGAGCATTTTTGGAATGGATGAATCCTCATCTTTTTTTTTTTTTTCCTTTTCTGAAAAATCAAAAGAAAACACATACACACATGCTATTTCTTGGCTACAAGTTTAGCAGACAGGATTTTGGCTACAAGTGATCAAAAGTCCCATTCAAATCATTTACGTCACATTCAAATCATTTAAGCCACTTTAAGCAAGAAAAGATCATTTATTCATGGTGCAATAGAGAAGACCAGCTTCACAGAGCTTGATTCAAGGCTCAAACAATGTCATCAGGGATGAATTTCTCATCCTCACTCCTCAGCACTTCTCCCTTGGCACTGGCTCCATATTCAGCCTCCAAGTGGATGCAGGATGCCCACGCCATCTGCCTTCTCTCCCCACAACTCCAAAAGGACAGACCTTATGTGAGTCCAGGAGCCCAGGAAAGGTCTCACCACGTCCCGTGGACTTTCTGCCTCACGGCTGGTCCCTGAAGCAGCCCTGGTGGCTGACAGTCTGTGAGAAACTGGCTTAGGCATAAGTCTCCACCCACTGCTGGGGTCAGCACCATCTACCATCTCATGGACTAGAGGAGGAAGAGGATGACTCCCCAGAGGGAATTAGAGGCAGAATGGGGACTTCCCTGGTGGCTCAGAGGTAAAGAATCCACCTGTGAATGCAGGAAAGTTCAGTCCCTGAGTTGGGAAGATGCCCTGGAGAAGAAAATGGCTACCCACTCCAGTATTCCTGCCTGGGAAATCCCATGAACAGAGAAGCCTGGCAGGCTACAGTCCATGCAGTCACAAAGAGTCAAACAGGACTTAGCGACTAAAACAACAAAACAACAATGGATACCAGAAGAGTCTAGAGACACCAGAAGTCAGAATCCACCACAGAGGATCCCCTGCAGTCTCTCAGAGGAAGAGTCATAGTGGGTACCTGGGTGGGTTTTTGACATTTCAGCAGGACCTCATGGCAGGAACATCACTGTTGAAACCAGCAAATGTTGCCTCACTGAGATATAGTCCAGAGCCCCCCACTGGGGGAAGGGAATTTCTCCTTTAGTGAATATGAATAATGTGGCTCAGAAAAGTGCCCCAACCCAGAGGGAAGTTCTAACCCCAAAATGAAGAGCTCTGTTGTTGGAGGCCAGTGGGGAGGAAAGTGGGCCCTGGGAGTTATCCCTGAAATATGCATGTGGTCTTAGTGCGCCAGTCACATGAACGATCGTGCTCCTCTCACAAAACAAAAAGCAGAAGAAAAGCCCATAACATCATTGAAATATTCTCCAGGAGGGAAAAAATGCATTGGGAAACTCAAGAGGCAAAGTTGAAGGAAGGGCTCATTTAGTCTTAAGCCTAAAAGCAGAAAGTCACATTTCTCCTCACCCAGAGTCTGCTATCGTCATAAATGACAAACAGAAGTGAGTGGAAGATTTTTCTTCCTAATGGGGAAAAAGTCCAAGATAGCACTGAATAGAGCGGTCATCTTACTGATCACCAATTTAACCAGTTTTGAAAGGTTTTATGAAACGCCTCTCCATCCCATTGGTAGAAGAGGGAGGTTATAATTTTGAGCAACAGACATTCCTGGGATGCCCCACATGGACCATTAGTCACTCACTAAAGAAAGCAGCAGAACAGCACATTTGGGTGCAGTGACCTTTAAATGGGACAAGAGGGGCTCCAGGGGCTCGGATTTATTTAAGGGAAGGGCAGAGAAATCTCAATGGGCCTGTGGTAGGAAAGAGGGAACCAGAAATAATTGTGGATTATGAGGAGAGAGACTATTCATAGGTGAAAAATGAGAAGGGTTATGTATTCTTTTCCATCTGGATGGTAGTAAAAAAAAAAAAAAACAAAGGAAAATTAACAGCTATGTCTATCACCTTGGACAGACCAGTTGATCTCACAAATCTCAGAGGCCTCATCCATTGAAAATTCTACTCAAAATCTTTCTTCTGGGAAAGACGCACTATATCCTTTGTAGTTAAGAAATCTGAGTTGAGTCTCTTTGTCATCCACATTACTGAAATGGTTTTGGTCAGATGTGAGGGACATTTTCAAGATGTTTGTTTTTCCAGTAATCCTTTTATGTTTAACAGTAAGTACTTAATTATGAGATTTTGTTTCTGAATTAAGGGGGAAATGGAGCTAAGAATAAGAGTAGAAATGACACCAAGAAAATAAACTGATAAACACTATGACACTTGTTTTAGAACCACAGAAATGTTGGTACTTTTAAGTTTATCAAATGGTTCTCAGAAGAATCCAATAAAAACATTTGCAAATAAATCTGTACCCTAGAATAGCATTCACAGAAACACAGATCTGAAAACTGCCTTCTGCCATAAAGCAAATCATATCAGCAGATCCTCATGGGTCTCACCCTGGAGACTGAGGATTCCAGTCTGTTCATGCTGCCCGCCACGAGAAGTGGGGCTTCTTCTATATTTAGATGGCTTTCTGCCCTTGGTTCTTGGGTAATTTTGGAGAGAAATATTCAAAGGTCTCCAGAGACAATATCAAAAGAACAGAAGAAGAATTTAACTAAAGTTGTGCATGCATCCTCTCTTCAATGAAAAGAATAAGTAATTCATGTGATATATTCAATTTTAACAAGGGCTGTTACTTGCCAAGGCAGAGGACATCAACTTGACTTTGAAATCATTATGCCTTTAAAGAAATACAATGCTAGCTCAATGAATAAGGATGAAAGGAAAAGTGAATTCTGTATCAGAGAAAGAATTAGCAGTCTTGCCAAGGTTGGAAGCCAAGGCTGTTTACCATCTCCCTTCTGGGAGGAGGGTATCAGCAGTTGCAGGAGACAGACCTCAGCTGCCTTCATCCTCATAGAGATTCTGCTCTTTTGGCCACCTGTAATATCAGTGCTGCTTGGAGAAAT
This sequence comes from Bison bison bison, assembly GCF_000754665.1. Classification (NCBI taxonomy): domain Eukaryota; kingdom Metazoa; phylum Chordata; class Mammalia; order Artiodactyla; family Bovidae; genus Bison; species Bison bison. Next base: position 5,014,460 of record NW_011494607.1, read on the forward strand.
GCCCCAAGCCTCCAGCTCTAATGTGTGCCACCCCTCAACGGACAGAAGTTCCAGGGAGGCCAAGGTTGAGGACCATGAAGCAGGCCTTCCCAGCCACTCTGTCCCCACCATCCATACAGCCCTAGTGACATTGTGCCAAAGTGCAGAAACCCTCTAATTCAAAGGGCCCAGAGAGGTTCTAACAAAGGAAAAGAATCATTTATTATTGCCTTTAGTGTGAGTATTCAGAGCACCAAAGCACGCCCCAAAATCAGTTTGTCATCTTACTAAATAGGATATGTCCAGCCATACTTGGGGAACTATATGCTTAACAGATTTTAGATACTTATATTTTATCCCTTCTGGCTTACAATGAATAGATTCTGGATGAATGAACTTTAATATGGTTAATACAAGTGCTCACACTATCTAAAAGCCTGAGTTTCAAGAAGTTAAAAATAATTGAGTAGCTATAACTTTTCTTCCAAATGATCATTACGTATGACTTTTAGTAATTTTTTAAAATATTTTAACAAGCAGAAGTTATAGCTTCTCATTGATGATACATTGAAGTTTTTTAAAGTTTTCATGTTTACTAACAGAAATTTTATTTTTTAATTTTTTATTTCTTTAAATGTGTCAAACTTTTATTTTACATTTGATTTTTTTAAGTAACAATTTACATACATTAAATTCACCATGTTTTTAGTGTACAGTTCTGTGAGTTTTGACAAACATATATAGAGGTGTAACCACCCCCACAAACAAGAAATAAAACAAATTCCTTATGGACAGGATTTTTCGTATTGTATCTGAAAAATCTTTGCTTATCCCAAAGATTTTCTTCTGTATTTTTTTCTGGAAGTTTTATAGTGTAAGATTTTACATGTTAGGTCTGTGATTCAGTCTGAGTTAATTATTACAAGGTATAGAATGAGATTCTATTGTTTACCTTATATACTATAATCTTGCTAAACTTTAGTTTTTGGAGCCCTTTTGTATATTCTTTTTTATTTTCTACATAGGTAATTCTGTTCTCTGCAAAAAGTGACAATTTCTTCTTTTCCAGTATCTATGAATTTTGCTTCTTTAATTTTTTAAAAAAGGTAAATAAGCTTTGAAGAGATGATAAGCAAATGATAACATTGAAAATGTAACTAAAGCTTTTAGATGAAGGACCAAGGTAAATTTATCATCACCTGATATGATTTTCAGAATAATTTAAATATACAGTGAACACAGAACCCTGCCAGCTCACATCTCTAGACCCATACCTGGTGTGTCTTATACCTCACCAGCATTAAAAAAAAAAAAAATCGTAGCCAAACCTTTCAGCATCTTTTATTCTTAGAAATTCATCCTGTGTCTAATAGAAGATCTATCATTATAAGTGTATGTTTCCAAAAGTAAAACATAAGGTTTATTGAACATTATTCACACACATTCATTCAAAAGATATGTTTTGAAGTTCTTCTCTATGTTAGACTCTATGGGGTGGACGCAAAGCTAAACAAGACAATCCCTCCACTAATACAGGAGCTCACAGTATTAAAGGGCAACCATGCATACACATTAGCCACAACCATCCTTCCCCTCTCCATCCTCCATCCCCACCCAGATCCAAGCCCACCAGTCATCCCAGAACTCCAGGGGACATGTGGGGGAGGGAAAGGACACTTTGGTGGGAAGGATGAAGGGGTTACCATGCAAGTTCTCTCTTTCCCTCTTCACCCTTTAGGCCTAGCATACCCTGCACATGATATCCCTAAGTTACCTTCAGCCACCAAACTGAGACTCTGGAAACTGTATCTTCAGACCTCACTTCTGCAGATTCATGTATTCCAACTAATGCTGACACTTCTACCTGAATATCCCATGGGTCCATCACCCTCCAAAAGTGGAAAGTATTGTGTCTCTCCCCCACCTCCCCCTACTCCTCCTCAACTAGTCTCTGCATTGGCATGTTTTCTTCCAGGGGCTGCTCCTTGGAGTAGAACACCCGCCCCACTTAAACTCCTGAAAACACCCTTCCAGCCTCAGCTAAAACAGCACCGTCTTCACAACAGCCACCTGAGCTGGAGATCAGAGTTCATGGTCTTGCTCTCTACTGCCAAAGGACCATGTCCCAATTTCTGTTAAGAGCTCTTTTCACACTGTTTTGCAATGACATGTTGACTGACTGAACAGTTTGCAATGCCATGGAGCAGAGCCCTCAGCCCTGGATACACTTTGGAATCACATGTGGAACATTTAAAACACATCTGAGAATAATTCGATGAGTCTGAATTGCAACCTGGGCATTATCATTTTTACAATCTCCCCAGATAATTCTTGTTTCCAGTTAAAAGTTAAAATATCTGGCCTTGAGAAGAGTAATTTCATCTTGAATATTTATATGTGTTATACATCTAGGGTTTAATAAATATTTATTGAATGAATGAATAATTACAACATCTACCTTTGAATGAAAAGTCATGGGTCCCATATCCCATCCATCACAAAGAAAATCAAGATGAATAAAAATATCCATGCAAATCAAAAATAATTAGACAGACATATATTCCATGTTCATGGACAGGACCACTTAAAATTGTCAGCAACAAACAACTGTCAATTCCATCTCTGAAAAATTGTTTTTATCCACTCTCTCTATGTACACAACAAACTATCACCTTATTTGAAGTCCTCACTTTTGCCTGCCAGACTATGAGATGCCAGACCATGACATCTCATCTTCATTGCCTCCTTGTTTTAAAGTTCTTTAAGTGAAAGATGATGCTGTGAAAGTGCTGCACTCAGTATGCCAGCAAATTTGGAAAACTCAGCAGTGGCCACAGGACTGGAAAAACTCAGTTTTCATTCCAATCCCAAAGAAAGGCAATGCCAAAGAATGCCAAAACTACCACACAATTGTACTCATCTCACACACTAGTAAGATCAGATCAAATCAGTCACTCAGTCATGTCCGACTCTTTGCGACCCCATGAATCGCAGCACGCCAGGCCTCCCTGTCGATCACCAACTCCCAGAGTTCACTGAGACGTCCATCGAGTCAGTGATGCCATCCAGCCATCTCATCCTCTGTCGTCCCCTTCTCCTCCTGCCCCCAATCCCTCCCAG
>NW_011494607.1:5018546-5021851 GCF_000754665.1 Bison bison bison
GTGATCACACCATCGTGATTATCTGGTTCGTGAAGATCTTTTTTGTACAGTTATTCTGTGTATTCTTGCCATCTCTTCTTAATATCTTCTGCTTCTGTTAGGTCCATACCATTTCTGTCCTTTATTGAGCCCATCTTTGCATGAAATGTTCCTTTAGTGTCTCTGATTTTCTTGAAGAGATCTCTAGTCTTTCCCATTCTGTTGTTTTCCTCTATTTCTTTGCATTGATCACTGAAGAAGGCTTTCTTATCCCTTCTTGCTATTCTTTGGAACTCTGCATTCAGATGTTTGTAATGCTCAAAATTCTCCAAGCCAGGCTTCAGCATTACGTAAACTATGAACTCCCAGATGTTCCAGCTGGTTTTAGAAAAGGCAGAGGAACCAGAGATCAAATTGCCAACATCCGCTGGATCATGGAAAAAGCAAGAGAGTTCCAGAAAAACATCTATTTCTGCTTTATTGACTATGCCAAAGCCTTTGACTGTGTGGATCACAATAAACTGTGGAAAATTCTGAAAGAGATGGGAATACCAGACCACCTGACCTGCCTCTTGAGAAACATATATGCAGGTCATGAAGCAACAGTTAGAACTAGACGTGGAACAACAGACTGGTTCCAAATAGGAAAAGGAGTATGTCCAGGCTGTATATTATCACCCTGCTTATTTAACTTCTATGCAGAGTACATCATGAGAAACGCTGGGCTGAAAGAAGCACAAGCTGGAATCAAGATTGCTGGGAGAAATATCAATAACTTCAGATATGCAGATGACACCACCCTTATGGCAGAAAGTGAAGAGGAACTAAAAAGCCTCTTGATGAAAGTGAAAGAGGAGAGTGAAAAAGTGGGCTTAAAGCTCAACATTCAGAAAACGAAGATCATGGCATCTGGTCCCATCAGTTCATGGGAAATAGATGGGGAAACAGTGGAAACAGTGTCAGACTTCATTTTTGGGGGCTCCAAAATCACTGCAGATGGTGATTGCAGCCATGAAATTAAAAGACACTTACTCCTTGGAAGGAAAGTTATGACCAACCTAGATAGCATATTGAAAAGCAGAGACATTACTTTGCCAACAAAGGTCCATCTAGTCAAGGCTATGATTTTTCCTGTGGTCACGTATGGATGTGAGAGTTGGGCTGTGAAGAAGGCTGAGTGCCGAAGAATTGATGCTTTTGAACTGTGGTGTTGGAGAAGACTTTTGAGAGTCTCTTGGACTGCAAGGAGATCCAACCAGTCCATTCTGAAGGAGATCAGCCCTGGGATTTCTTTGGAAGGAATGATGCTAAAGTGGAAACTCCAGTACTTTGGCCACCTCATGCGAAGAGTTGACTCACTGGAAAAGACTCTGATGCTGGGAGGGATTGGGGGCAGGAGGAGAAGGGGACGACAGAGGATGAGATGGTTGGATGGCATCACTGACTCGATGGACGTCTCAGTGAACTCCGGGAGTTGGTTTCGACAGGGAGGCCTGGCGTGCTGCGATTCATGGGGTCGCAAAGAGTTGGACACGACTGAGTGACTGATCTGATCTGAGCGACTGAACTGAACTGAACTGAAGTTTCTCTCTAAACTACTATTAGAGTTATCTTTATAATCGTCCAATCATGTCTCCCTACCTGCCACACCACCCTGCTTAGAATCAATTAATGTTACCTACACAATAAACTCTAAATTTTGCCAAAAAAGCACCTTAATTTTCCTCCATCTCTGCCTGGCATACTTCTACTCTTCTTCATTACCATTGTAAAAATAAACTCTTCTATCAACCTATCCAACTCAAACTCTCCCAGGAAAAGTTACCGTGTCCCCTCCGAGCCTTCATAATACTAGGTGTATCACTTTTTCTACCGTGTTGATGTTACTTGTTTATATATCTATCCCCCACATGAACTCGCTGCAGCCAGAGGCTGTGCCATGTCATCTTTGTATCCCTACTGCCTTCTATGGAGCTAGTTGGTAGCCAAGAAATTATACATTGGATGAAAGGATGCATTAATGAGAGCAAAAAGACAAAGGCAAAGAATGGTGCTACTATTTAGAGGAAGGAACAGCCCAAGAGGGTAAAGATGGAGATGGGAGGTTCCTGGGAGAATCCTAGACTCCTACTCTGCAGGAATCTGTTTCTAGTCATAAGAAACCCTAAGAGGGACTTTCCTGGCAGTCCTGTGATTAGGACTCCACACTTTCACTGCCGAGGGCATGGGTTCAATTCCTGGTCAGGGAACTAAGTTCCCACAAGCCATTCAGCACAGTCCAAATAAATAAATTTTTAAAAAGAAACAAAACGAAAAGAAACCCTGAGCAATGGTGTTAGAGGTTAGAATACCTTGGTCTGGCATCACTGATCACCCACTTTTACAGCCTTTGTTCACAGCCTCCTTGTGAGCCTAGTGGTCCCTATGCTGATGGTCACCAGGGCAAAATGAATACAACCTGAATATATTTACCATTCAAAATAACTCTGAGCCACAAGACATTCTGGGAAAGCTTAAATGTGTTGATGATGCCTACAGTCTTAAAATTAACTTGCTACTCTAAAGGGACAAGAATTTACAACTTGGACTCTTTAGTCTCACTTCCAAACTGGCCACACATCCTATAATTTGCTGCATCAATTTTACTCTGTGAGAATGCTCTCTCCCCAAAGAGCAACCAGAGATGACTATTCTTTATATACTGGAAGAGTCATAATCAATGTGAATACTTGCAGAAGCATGTTTTATGAGTTGGGAAGGGGAAAAGCTACTGTAATCTTCCTCTTTGGCCCAAGGAAGGGTGGATCCACTTGCCTGTAGCATTGGCAACTGCTGTACACAACACACCCCTCTCTCATGGTTACACTTTTCGCCTTAGTCAGTCAGGGGGCTGATTATGAAACCATTGTCTGTGATGATTACATGTTAAGTGTGAAGTATACAGTCAGTGACAATTATGGGTTATTGAGGTGGTTATTTGGGTTTGATTGACAGAATGTGTGCACCTCTATGGAAAGCTTAGTATTTCTTAATTTCTGACAACACATACTCTATGTAAGAAAGTACTGTATTTCTGAGGAAACATAAGAAAATATGTACAATAAAATTTTTGTATATCTGTGATAAGAAGGCCTATTCTATGCAGAGTAAATCATGAGAAACACTGGACTGGAAGAATCACAAGCTGGAATCAAGATTGCCAGGAGAAATATCAACAACCTCAGATATGCAGATGACACCACCCTTATGGCAGAAAGTGAAGAGGAACTAAAGAGCCTCTTGATGACAGTGAAAGAGGAGAGTGAAAAAGTTGGCTTAAAACTCAA
>NW_011494607.1:5021951-5022227 GCF_000754665.1 Bison bison bison
AGATGGTGATTGCAGCCATGAAATTAAAAGACACTTACAACTGGAAGAAAAGTTATGACCAACCTAGATAGCATATCAAAAGCAGAGACATTACTTTGCCAACAAAGGTCCATCTAGTCAAGGCTATGGTTTTTCCCGTGGTCACGTATGGATGTAAGAGTTGGACTGTGAAGAAAGCTGAGCACTGAAGAATTGATGCTTTTGAACTGTGGTGTTGGAGAAGACTCTTGAGAGTCCCTTGGACTGCAAGAAGATCCAACCAGTCCATTCTAAAGG
>NW_011494607.1:5022488-5031059 GCF_000754665.1 Bison bison bison
GTGGCTTCCCAGGAGGCGCTAGTGGTAAAGAGTCTACCTGCCAAGGCAGGAGACATGAGACACAGGTTCAATCCCCTGGAGGAGGGCTTGGCAATCTACTCCAGTATTCTTGCCTTAAGAATCCCATAGACAGAGGAGCCTGGCAGGCTACTGTCCATAGCATCCTACAGAGTCAGACACAACTGAAGCAACTTATCACACAAGCACATACATAGTGGGAAAGAGGGGAGTTGGAAAACCAAGAGTGACCATGGGTTTAAAGCCAAATAGTCCTTGAACTGACTCAGCTCAGTCATTCCTCTGCTCCAGGCTTAGAAGATGAGGCAAACACATTCTTCACTTTCAATACCCAAATAGTGCTTTGAGAAACACCTTTGTTATCCTCTGAACCTGAATAAGAAGAGTTAGAAGCCCATTTCCATAGCAAGCATTAAGTTTTCAATACAGCAGGACTACTGACTTTACATCAAATTTTTAACACTGTTCAGATCTATAGTTTCACACAGGCTTCCCAGGTGGCGCAGTGGTAAAAAATCTGCCTGTCAATGCAAGAGACGCAGGTTCAATCCCTGGGTCAGGAAGATGCCCTAGAGCAGGAAATGGCAACCCAGTCCAGTATTATTGCCTGGAGAATCCCTATGGACAGAGGAGCCTCAAAGGCTACAGTCCATGGGGTCACAAAAAGTCAGACATGACTGAGCACACACGCACACATAGTTCCACACACAAAAACACACACAAACTGCTTTCCTCCATCTCAGAAATTGCTTCCTACTTTCCTGTAACCTTCCAAAACAAGAGAAACAACCACTGTCACTTCCAGGAAGGGTTACTATCTGTGGAGCTGGCTCCGAAATGATTGCCAATAAGAAAAGGAAAAATGGTTCTGTGGAGTATGGAGCTCTCTGTGCAGGAATTTTCTGGTGGCACAACTTGAGAGTCCTGGTCAGAAACTGTCAACTATGACAATTTCTGATTTCAACCTTCCACATTATGGTTGAAGAGCAAATTTGAGTGTCACCCAATGATTCTAACATGATTTTGTGGTTTTCTAATTTTAACCTAAAACTAAAAAGTGAGTACAGGCACAGCTGTCACATAGATTATGATTCTGTAGTAGTTCCACATAAGCCAAAGTTACCCCGAAACTGCCTAAAAGTTTGCCCACTACCCTGCACTGCCAGTCAGCATCACTTGGCTAAATATTCTGACATTCATATGGCAGAGAAAAGTGTTGCTCATTTGTGGTTAATGTTCTCATTAAAGTCTGCCATTGATTCAGGGTAAAGGGACCTAGTGGATCAAAAAGGCCAAAAATTTACACCTTCTTCATAGATAACACACACACACCCCAAAAGAAAACCTACAAAACTACTAACTTTGCAGCCACGAACCACAAACTCTTAAACTATGTTCTTGCCAAGTGGTGTGTAAAACATAAGAAATTATACACCATAGGACATGATTTAAGCTATAAAAATGGGACACATTGGCACAATGAAGAGGGAGGCCTAAGACGAAGTCCAAGCCGTCTCACAGTCCATGCAGGGCTGGACCATCAGAAGCAGCGTTGTTTACATTTTAAAGTAAACTTCCAAAAGTTGTCCCCCAAATGGAAACCCCGTCCTCACCTTTCACTCTATTTCCTGCCCCAGGAGCACTGAGACATGTGTACATTTACAGGCACTTATTCTCCAGATTCATCGTTGAGAATTCAAAGTGCTAGACCTTTCCATGATTCTTGAAACCTTCTTGAAGGTACCCTAGATATTCCTAAAACTCACCTGATGTGATGCTTCCAATGAGTAAGTTGAGAATATAAAACAGAAAGGGAAAGTGGCAGTCACTCAGTTGTGTCAGACTCTGCAACACTATGGACTACAGCCCACCAGGTTCCTCTGTCCATGGGATTTCCAAGACAAGAATACTGGAGTAGGTTGCCGTTCCCTTCTCCAGGGGATCTTCCTGACCCTGGGATCAAACCTGGGTCTCCAGCAATGCAGGCAGATTCTTTACCATCTGAGCCACCAGGGAAGCCAAAACAGAAGTCTGCCCCTTAAACACAGGACTCTGTCTGTTCAAGGTACAAACCCACTTAACACTAGAACTGTGGGGATAAGCCATTATGGGCTCCATCCAGGTTAAAAAAGAAATAGCCTCAGGATCTAATTAATTTCACGTGAAATCACATACAAAATAATATTTTTAAGGAAACATTTTGAAGCAAATGTAAATTCTAAATAATTTTGTTCAGTCAGTCATGTTCAACTCTTTGTGAGTCCATGCACTGCAGCACATGAGGTTTCCCTCTCCTTCACCATCTCCCAGAGTTTACTCAAACTCATGTCCATTGAGTAAGTGATGCCATCCAATCATCTCATCCTCTGTCATCCCCTGCTCTTCCTGCCCTCAATCTTTCCCAGCTTCAGGGTCTTTTCTAATGAGTCAGGTCTTCGCATCAGGTGGACAAAGTATTGGAGCTTCAGCATCAGTCCTTCCAATGAATATTCAGGATTGATTTCCTTTAGGATTGATGGTTGGATCTCCTTGCAGTCCAAGGGACTCTCAAGGGTCTTCTCCAACACTGTAGTTCAAAAGCATCAATTCTTTGGTACTCAACCTTCTTTATGGTCCAACTCTCACATCCATACGTGACTGCTGGAAAAGTATTTAACAATGTCATAACCACTGAAACAGTTGGTGAAGTATAAATCATTAGGATTCCATATTTATCAGCTAAAATAATATCTCCATAAATATAGCCTTGTATCTTATAAAGCTTTCTAAACCTTACTAAAAGATGCAAATTCCAAATGCGAATAAATTCTTATGTTTGCCAAAAGCAGAGAATTAACTTCTATTTTTTTCCATTTTGTAAATTTTAGGGACTAAAGCTTTTCACCAACTGTTTCAGTGGTTATGACACTGTCAACTGCTTTTCAGACTAGCATTTTCTAAAGAGAATCAAAAAGAGAGAAAGAAAGGAAAGAAGGAAGGAAGGGAGGAAGGAGAGAGGGAGTAAAGGGAGGAACAAAGGGGAGGGAGGAAGGAAGAAGGAAAGAAAGAACTTTATGAAACACGAGTCATTCATTCCTTTGATATTCAGATCTAAACGTGACTTTATTTCTGAAATCGCTCATACTATTTCAGTTCATTTCATTCCTTTCAGAAATGTCCTTTCAATATATGGAAAACTAAGAGGGCAGGAGAATTCCAGGAGGATGAATTAGGTTCAGTGGCTTTCTGAACAGAAACCCATGTGATGAACACTGGGACGTTTCCAATACTCCCTCTCTCCAGAAGCCTATTGATTCTCCACAGACGAAACCATTCACCAAAGCGTCGTATCTGTGATTCCTCCTATGCGTTTTCAGTGCAGCAGAACATTAAAATGCAGGCGACAAGTCCAGTCCTGAGGCAAACTGCCTCCCTAGACCTGCAATCGCTTTCATAGTTGAGGACTGACTTCAGTGACTGGGAGCGGGGATGTCCATAAAAGTAACATATTCCCAAACCCAAAAGAGCCGCCCTGAGCAAATTTTCTTTTCCGAAAAGATTCCGTGTGGTGCCAAAAGAATGACTTTAAGAAATGTTTGTGGGAGTTTCTTGACCCCAGAATGTTTTCAAGGTGTCAATTTGGGCTGATCCCCAATAATAGCAATTTGTAGGTTAGTCAGATGTCAGGTTTTACAGTGTATGGCTTTTTAAAGAGGGTTTTTTTTCCTTCTTTCCCTTCACCACCAGCCCAAAGTAAACACTAGCTCAAGTCTATTGTCTGTGCTTTTCAGTTACGATCTTCTTTTTTCCTCTCACCTCTCCACCAGCACCTCCAAGGCAAGCAGCAGAAGACAGGGGTGAATAGAGATCATCCAGCACTGCGGGACCCCACTCAGGGGACATCTTGCTTAAACTTCCCAGATCTTTCAGCATGTTCATTCAAGGATGACCATTGATTCAGGGGAAAAGTTGAAGTTGAAGTTTTTGACTTCCAAAAATACAAGAAATCAACTCAATGCAGTAAATTATTCCTAAAAGTACAGAAGGAGGCTAAATAAGCAATGTAACTATAAATTTCATCCAATTTTGAAGGTTCTCAGAGCTATGAATCTTCTTTACACAGATGTATATGTGTGTGTAGTCATAAGTGACAGAGACGACTTTGATTCATTAAAGCCTGTTTTATTTTCCTCGTGGGCATACTTCAAGAGTGCATTTCCTCGCCTCCTGCACAGATAGGTGGGGCTCTGTGACTGGCCAGTAGAACAAGAGACAGAAAGGATGTTTGCTGGTTTCAAGCCTGATCCATAAAAACACTCCCACCTCTCATCTCTCATTGCAGACCAGATGCTGAAGATCCAGAAGCGGCTTCCAAAGGCCGGGAGGTAGAAGATCTTTTAGATGAATGAGCCATGGCCTTAATGACCACGTGAAGGAGACATCTTCCCAAACCTTCCCTTCAGCCCACATTGTACCATGACATCAGTAAGAAGTAAATATTATTGTGTTGTCATTAAGACTTTGGAATTGTTCATTAGAGCCGTGAGCTTGTCCTAATACTTGGTGGCTGGAAAATCCTGAATTATATTTCTTCCTATAATAAAAAGCACTAATATGTAATAGGATGAGCTGCTTGAACTTCAACAGAGTATAACCCTGAGCTTGATGATTTAAAGACCTTTATAAACATCAAGTTGTGGTCAAGCAGATTGATTACTTCAGTTCATTAAAAACCCTGATCTCAACACATATACCAAATACTTTTCCTTACCCTTTCAGGAGAAAACATCCTAGTTCTTATGCTATTCTTTCCTAAAATTTATTTCCTCCTGAAATGGGATTCACTTTTTGAAGATGATCAATGTCATAAGGTGTTATGTTTTTCCACCACCCCACAAAAAAACAAACATCACATTTTATTTGGACAACTATTACCCAAATTTCATCAACATTCATCACTTCTAGAGCAGGTTTATGGTAGAACAACTAATAAAAATGGAAAATGCCAACTATTCCAGCTTTAAAAAAAAAAAAAAAGACCTTATTTCCTTCAGCCTAGAAAATACAAGCTTTTCTGACTTAAGAGAAAAAACTCAAGTGTCATCCAATGTTTCCCAGCAAGTACATTTTATGTACGTAAAGTTTTCCTTGAGTAGAAAGAGGAATAATTTTTGCTATTGAGTCAGACTTAGCAGAACTGAATGAGGGTTTCGAAAGTTCTAGAGCCTGGTAGCCGTGGTGTCTGATCCAAGGTAATCTCTGAGCCACAATGGAGTTCACATCTTCCTAAGTGAGGTAAGAAATTGTTTCCACTATGACATGCCACCAGCTGTGTGGCAGCCACAATTTTAAAGCGGTAACAAGGATTTGCACTATACAACACTTTATTTAGAATATGATTAGAAAAAATACTTTGGCCTTAAACAGTGAATATCAAGTTTCCCTTTGGAATTTAAGTGTGTAGCCAGCTTTAGCCCTTTAACATTAAAGATTTTTAAGATACAAAATCTAGCCAACTTTTTTTGTGTAGCTTAAGTCTGCCTAACTATAAAAATAGACATTTCCAGAAAGGACTACAAAAAATAATTGCTCCACTACAATAAAAAGCAGTAAGGTAGGTTATATATACTCAGGCATCAGCGTAACCTCAGCACTTTTAAATCCTTTACCACGAGTTTGCAGTTAACTGACCTATGTATGTGGGCTTCCCAGATGGCTTGGTGGGTAAAGAATCCACCTGCAATGCAGGAGATGCAGGTTCAATCCCTCAGTCAGGAAGATCCCCTGGAGGAAGAAATGGCAACCCATTCCAGTATTCTTGCCTGGAGAACCACATGAACAGAGGAGCCTGGCAGGCTACAATCCATGGGGTCGCAGAGTCAGACACGACTTAAGTGACTTAGCACACATCAAGCCACATAAAGACATAGGAAACCTTAAATGTATATTACGGAGTACAAAAAGTTAGTCTGAAAAAACGATACGCTGCATGTTTCTATCTATATGACATTACAGAAAAGGCACTACTTTGTGAAAATACAGTAAAAGAGTCAGTAGCCTCCAAAAGTTTAGAGGGAGTGGAGATGGATGAATAGGTGAAGAAGAGGGGATTCTTAGAGCAAGAAACTATAATTTCATTTGCTATAATGGGATTCATTTGACTTTTTTGTGAAATTAATCTACATGCCTATTACTAACATCATTGTTGGTGGATTAATACCTTCTTAGAGAAGTGTTTCTCATCTTGGAGATCGCTGAACCAGTGAGGATTTGAGTTCATGGAGTAAAGTGAAAGTGTTAGCTGCTCAGTCGTGTCCAACTCTTTGCGACCCCATGAATCGCAGCACACCAGGCCTCCCTGTCCATCACCAACTCCCAGAGCTCACTGAGACTCACGTCCATCAAGTCAGTGATGCCATCCAGCCATCTCATCCTCTGTCATCCCCTTCTCCTCCTGCCCCCAATCCCGCCCAGCATCAGAGTCTTTTCCAATGAGTCAACTCTTTGCATGAGGTGGCCAAAGTACTGGAGTTGCAGCTTCAGCATCAGTCCTTCCAATGAACACCCAGGACTGATCTGAAGAAGTGTTAGTACCTGCCTTATCCAGAGGCTTCAGAAATGTCTACATGGAATCAACAGCAGCAGCTGTTACTGGTCACAAGTCACCTCTTTGGGACCACAGGGCCAATCTGTTTTATTGAGGATGTCCAAAGCAGTGGACATAATGGTGAATGCTTTTGTCACCAGCCACAGTCACTTGATGCAAAGAGCTAACTTGGAAAAGACCTTGGAAAAAGCCCTGACGAAAAGATGTTGGGGAAAGAGCTCTCTTGAAAAAGACCCTCATGCTGGGAAAGATTGAAGGCAAAAGGAGAAGGGAGTCACAGAGATAAGCCGGTTAGATAGCATCACTGACTCAATGGATATGAATTTGAGCAAACTCTGGGAGATAGTGAAGGACAGAGAAGCCTGGAGTGCTACAGCCCATTGAGTCACAGAGTTGGAAACAATTTAGCAACTGAACAACTACACAGTCACCTGGGCAGGCATTCCCAGTCCTGAAGAGGAAACAAAGGGATTTCAGGTGCCTGCATGGTTCAGGAAGATCTCTTGTGACCTGGAGATGACCTTCCTTCACACCATGCAAGTTGGGACACATTTGCTGGGCAAAATGATCAAGAAGCTCTCTTTGCCAAAGTGATGAAAAGGCTGTGTGTGTGTGTGTGTGTGTGTGTGTGTGTGTGTGTGTGTTTGTATCCCAACTAAGCACGTTAATATATATTAAAATCAATTTATTTTCACAACAGATAAAAATAAATCCAAAGAAAGAAGACAAAAACAAACACAACATAACTTCTATTTGGCTTTCTTCTTCTAAACTTTTTATTTTATACTGGAGTATAGTTGATTAACAACGCTGTGGTAGTTTCAGGAACTCTGCTCAATATAATCTAACAACCTAAATGGGAAAATGTATAACTATATGGTTTTCTTATTCAAACAAAATGCCTCTTTATCTGTTCCTACTAAAAACAAAGGGAGAAATTCTTGCTGTCAAACCAACAACTATTAAAAGAAAAGGGTTAAGGAGGAATTTTAACAAGCTTTCCTAGAGTGCCTTGTAGCACCAATTTTACTGGTATACAGGATTTCTTTCCATATTTAACAATTTTTATTTCTGAACTAACTATGTCTTTTGGTTATGGTTGTTATGTGTTTCTAAGATATAAACCATTCATTAAATTTTTATTAAGAAATGTGTCCTCTACAGTTAAAAGGATAACCCAATCAGCTTTGTTGATAGCCATGTCAGAAAAGTCCACAAAAGTCTAGCTAATAGATGGCTGAAATATAAGTACATTTTAGCACAGTTACTATCAATCCTGACCTACTAAAAAGTTCAGCTTCACGTGAATAGGTGAAAGTAACAATATGCCACTGAATTCATATCCCAATTTAACAAGATTACATTACAAAATGTCTATCACTATTCTCTTTCGTGTGCATGTGAGTGTGTGTGTGTGTGAGGGAGAGACTGAGCCTGTTTTCACTGTTTTTATTCATCAACTTTTACCAGGCATCATTTACATCTCCACAGATGTAGGTAGCCATCAAAATCATCAGCAAGAAGAAAGCAAATGAAACTTCTATGTTCTAAAGAATATAAAGTATGAATCTAGGATGTAGCGAATGGTTAAACACACTAACCATACCCAACTGTGTGAGCACTGGAGACAGACATCTCTTATTACATGGTGATGGAGCTACGTCTTGGCAGCAACGTCCTGGACAAGATCTTGAATCAAAAGAAATGAAGTGAAACAGCAAGGTCTTATCGAACAGGGAACTATATTCAATATCTTGTAATACAGCAGTTAGAACTGGACATGGAACAACAGACTGGTTCCAAATAGGGAAAGGAGTACATCAAGGCTGTATATTGTCACCCTGCTTATTTAACTTCTATGCAGAGTACATCATGAGAAACGCTGGGCTGGAAGAAACACAAGCTGGAATCAAGATTGCCGGGAGAAATATCAATAATCTCAGATATGCAGATGACACCACCCTTAT
>NW_011494607.1:5031239-5031693 GCF_000754665.1 Bison bison bison
GCTTAAAGCTCAACATTCAGAAAACGAAGATCATGGCATCTGGTCTCATCACTTCATGGGAAATAGATGGGGAAACAGTGGAAAGTGTCAGACTTTATTTTTTTGGGCTCCAAAATCACTGCAGATGGACACTGCGGCCACGAAATTAAAAGACGCTTACTCCTTGGAAGGAAAGTTATGTCCAACCTAGATAGCATATTCAAAAGCAGAGACATTACTTTGCCAACAAAGGTCCGTCTAGTCAAGGCTATGATTTTCCCTGTGGTCATGTATGGATGTGAGAGTTGGACTGTGAAGAAGGCTGAGTGCCGAAGAATTGATGCTTTTGAACTGTGGTGTTGGAGAAGACTCTTGAGAGTCCCTTGGACTGCAAGGAGATCCAACCAGTCCATTCTGAAGGAGATCAGCCCTGGGATTTCTTTGGAAGGAATGATGCTGAAGCTGAAACTCCAGT
>NW_011494607.1:5031793-5050277 GCF_000754665.1 Bison bison bison
GATTCATGGGGTCGCAAAGAGTCAGACACGACTGAGCGACTGAACTGAACTGAACTGAACTGAATAACCTATAATTAAAAATAATATATATATATGTATAACTGAATCACTTTGCTGTCAACCTGAAACTAAACACAACGTTGTGAATCAAGTATGTTGTAGTTGTTGTTGTTTAGTCACTATGCTGTGTCTAACTCTTTTGGGACCCCATGGACTGTAGCCCGCCAGGATCCTCTGTCCATGGGATTGCCAGGCAAGAATACTGGAGCATGTTGCCATTTCCTTCTCCAGGGGATCTTCCCAACCCAAGAATCAAACCTGTGTCTCCTGCATTGGCAGGCGGATTCTTTACCACCAAGCCACCAGGGCAGCCCATGAATCAACTATATTTCAATTTTAAAAGAAAAGGAAACTAATTGGAAGGGCAGTGAAAGTATTCATCTGGGTGGATCAGATCTGCTGTAGGGCATCTGCACTGGCACGGAATCATTCACTGGTTTGATGCCATTCTCTTCCCCAAAGGAGAAAACTCTAGGTCCCCAAGTTCACAAAACCACTAACATGTCAATTACCGAGAGTGAGCCCAGCACAGTGTCCATAACCACGTGCAACTAGAGGGAAGGTCAGTGTCCTTGAAACTTCTCTCTGGGTGTGCCATCGTGAGAAAATGAGCACCAGCCCACACATCTACGTGGAACAGAATTGAGGCAACTGTGACCATCTCTTCCTCTCCTTTCCAAGTTTTGTTTTGAGCTCATAAGTAGCTGTGTTTATGTGAAAACTAGGACCATAGTATAGAAGGAGACTTTTTATCTTCTGATGAATAAAATATATCAAGATAACAGAATGTGGCAGTGATGAATGTGAGAGGGATTCCGGCACAGTTTTATGGATTTACTTATTTGGGGGAACCTCTATTAAGGCCAGCCTTGGGTATTAGCTGGTTTATAATGTGTCTATTCTTCCCATGCACCCAGATTTTTCAAATGCCTTATAAAATGTCTTATGATTTGGGAAAGATCACAGTAACTTATTCCCAAGATCCAGAATACACTAAACTATACATAGCTCATTTCACATCACTGTGCTCCAACTCTCCTTTTCAGGAGTGTTCCAGAGGCCAGAAAGGGATTTCAAGTCACCCTATAACTTAGTGCAATAGCTTTTTATTCCTGGTCATCCTGGTGTTCCTATATATATGACCCCTTTCTATTATACATGAAAGGTACTGATATATGGGATCCTCACGTGGGATAGGCTCCAGAAAAGGAGAATAATAGACTTAAACTAGGAGAGGTTCCGAAGATACACATCTGAGCAAAGGGAAGAGATGGTTTCTGACAAACTCTTGCATAACTGTCTTTTCTTTCTCCACAGTTGCAAAATGTCAATCTTTTTTTTCTTCTTTTTTTAAGTGTAGTAAAATTGCTTTACAATGTTGTGTTTGTGTCTGCTATAAAACGAAGTGAATTGACTACATGCATATGTA
This sequence comes from Bison bison bison, assembly GCF_000754665.1. Lineage (NCBI taxonomy): Eukaryota > Metazoa > Chordata > Mammalia > Artiodactyla > Bovidae > Bison > Bison bison. Next base: position 5,033,283 of record NW_011494607.1, read on the forward strand.
TATCCCCTCCCTTTGGACCTCTCTCCCCAGTCCCACTCCTCTAGGTCATCACAGAGCACTGAGCTGAGCTCCCTGCACGATATAGCAGCTTCCTACTAGCTATCTGTTTTACGCACATATGCGAAATCTAGAAAAATGGTATAGATGAACCTATTTCCAGGGGGGAACAGAGATGCAGACACAGAGCACAGACATGTAGACACAGTGGGGGAGGGGTGGGGGGCCCGAATCGGGAGATTAGGATTGACCTGTAACTTGTTATTTTTAAAAGCAACTTGTTCACTTAATTACCTAATGGTTGTCAAACTTTTAATCACTCAAAGCCATCTGGATGGGTAAACACAGCCATGACTAAAGGAAGCAGAAGGCTCTGCTGCCTTGCACAGCAAGGTCAGGCAGGGGGCAGCAGAACCCCTGGGAGGGCCTGCCAAGTCCGGCTGTCCCATCTGGGTCTCTATCCCCACCCAGACCATCACCTCTCCCACCACTAAGCCTACACACCCAGGAGAGGAGATGAACACGAAAACAAACATGAAATGTGTAGGCAGTGGGGCAGGAAGAGACAAACCAGATCTGAAAATGTGACCTCCTTTCTAATGCTTGTATTTTAATTATTTGTGTTAAGCCCTACCCTGACCTCTTCTCTCTCATGATATTTCTGGCTAAAATATACAGAAATCACCTACTACATATGTTATGTCTGTATATAGTGGTAAAGATACAAATCTACCACATTCTTAAAGGCCCTTGACACTCCTGAGAATGTTACCAAGGAAACCTGGAGTGGGCCATGCCGCCATCGGTGCCTCCCAAGGGTATTAAAAACAAGGGGTCTTTCTTTGGACCTCTGCTTAGGGGGCTTGCCCCGAAAGAATCACACAATTGAGTGACTGAGAGAAAATTAGAAGAATTTTATTCTATTTTTTCAGGAAGCTGATTCTTTAAGAGACCAAAAAAAAAGAAGGTGGTTCCTATGATGTTTGACGACACTGCTTCAATACTCTTCCACACAGACTCCTGAGAAGACCCGTCTCAGATACTCAGGGTGCTCATTCAGCCAAATTTCACCTGCATGAAATACTGAGCAGGAGGAGAGCTCTGCATGATTTATCCTGAGTCCCTGAGTCCCATGCCTCTGAGACACCCTGAAAATAATGCTCTATTTAGACAGGATTCTGGATGGTCACCTAGGGACCATTCAGTGATTTTAACTGCATTCTTTACAACTACAATTTGATTAGAAATGGAGAAGTTCCACGTGTCTGGTCAGTTTCTTAATGATTCATATAAAGACTCCTTATCATGAATTTCTCAGCAAGCCTCCCATTTTAAAATGAGATGATTCTCAAGTCAGCAGCCTGTCAATGTCAAGTCAAAGCTATAAACAGAAATGTGAAAGCATATTGCCCTGTTTTCTGGGGGTTTTTTTTGTCTGACAACTCAGGACTTTAATTCATTATCACTTGTGAAGTTCAAGAAAGATTCCTCTTTAGCCTACAGCTGCAATATTCTCAAACACCAAACACTAATATTAGTAGGTAACACTTTGCTTGGTCTGTTTAGGGACTCAAAGACTGAAAATTTTCTTCTGGATAAATACAGCAACATCAAAATTGCTGATAAGTATAAATATCTATGTCTGTTTAACTCAATCCAGCCAACTCTGACTTTAATTCTTTAAAACATGGACTTAAAGGATTTCAGGAGGCAGCACTCAGACTTATGGCATTTTTCTCCAGGTGGAGTGATATTATTTCAAAATGCAGTGGAAACTTAACAGTGGATGCCTTGATGGAAATGTATGATACACATGCAGAGTCTATTTTCATATTAAGCTATTATGTAGTGGCTCAGACGGTAAAGAATCACCTGTAATGCAGGAGACACGGATTTGACCCCTGGGTTGGGAAGATGCCCTGGAGAAGGGAATGGCAACCAGCTCCAGTATTCTTGCCTGAGAATCCCATGGACAGAGAAGCCTGGCAGGCTACAATCCATAGGGCTTCAAAGAGTCAGACACAACTGAAGCGACTTAGAATGCATGCACATAGTATACTACTTAAATGATGTCCCATTTAAAATGTTGTATAAGTGCAAGTAAAAAAAAAAATCTAAATTCAGGGGAATTTCCCAACAGTCCAGTGATGTGTAGTCCAGCCCTACACTCTTAGGGCTGGGCATCCATCCCTGGTTAGGGAACTGGGACTCCACAAGCCATATAGACAAAAAAAAAAATTAACATAAATTCAGAATTTTATAAGTCCAGTAACTCTAATGTCTGTAAAACCATTCCATGATTTCTCTCAAAATGTTATTTTATTTCAAATAAGCTAGACACAATAATCTTGAGAGGAAAAATTCCTCATGCTTAAGCATTTTGGTTGCTTTTCAAGAATTGCTACCTGAATTGAGAGAGATTCTCATTGAAGTTTTATTACTTCAGTGAAACCAAACTGTGCTGTTGCAGTCAAGAGGTCTGCTATGTGGGCTTCAGAGACATGAACCAATTCACTGATGGTTTACAGCTTTGGGAACATGGCTCCCAGCCCTGAGTCCTGCAGGCCAGTCATGCTCACTGGAGGTGGTTTTACACAGACCAAGACCCCAAGGAGCACAGCTCTGTTTGTCCGCCAGCTGCCCTTGTGTCTAGAGGAAATTCTGTGGGACCTGAACTAGGGACTACTGGTCCCTCACTGGGCTTCCCAGGTGGTGCTAGTGGGAAAGAACCCTCCTGTCTATGGAAAGGACAAGAGACACTACCTGGGTTAGCTCCCTGGGTTGAGAAGATCCCCTGGAGGAGGGCATGGAACCCACTCCAGTATTCTTGCCTGGGAAATCCCATGGACAGAGGAGGCTGGCGGGCCACAGTCCACGGGGTTGCAAAGAGTTGGACACGACTGAAACCACTTAGCACACACACGGTCCCTCTTTCCTTCTGACCTCTCTGAGCCCTTGGCTGCCAAAGAGGAGCCAATTCCTTCCTGCTGAACCATAATTGCCACCCAGCAGGCACTGTTCTCTCCTCTTACATGTAGTATCAGCAGAAGCTATTCTTCCTGACTTTCTGGAAACAAACTGTACAAGAAAAAAAAAATAATAATGATGTTAAAAATAATAACAATAATAGTCACTTTACAGTATACTCTAAGTCCTTAACCTATATGAACATTTTCAATGCACATAAGTCCTATGAGGTAGATAGAAATACCCATTGTACAGATGAGGAAATGGAGGCACAGAGAAGCAGAGCTGAGATTCCACCCCTGGAAGACTTATGCAGAAAATAAAAACAAGGGACTTTCCTGGCAGTCATGTAGCTAATACTTCACCTTACGATGCAGGGGGTGTGGGTTCGATCCCTGGGTGGAGAGCTAAGATCCCACATGCCTCGTGACCAAATGGCCAAGATACAGAACAGAAGCAGTGTTGTGACAAATTCAATGAAGATTTCAAAAATGGTCCACATTAAAAAAAAAAAAAAAAAAAAAACTCTTGAAAACAAAAGGAATGAGGTGAGCCAGGTTCCCAAGGCAATAGGGAATGGGGGGTGTGTGGAGGCTGGACAAACCTTATTTGGATTAAAAAGACAGATATTATTTGGGTTAAAAAGCCACATATTATTTGGCCTCATGATGGTTCTGCTATCAAATAAGAAACTTTACAATCTAGTGGAATGTAAATGACAAGTTACAAAATGCCAGGCATAAGCTAAAGCAAACATTCCTAGAAAGCTGACTGAAAGAAAAATTCAAGAATTTAAAGCCAAAAATTAGGCAATCTGTTGGTAAAGACTATGTCTCACCCCATTTTCCTGCATCCCTAATTCCCATGGGAATTGCTGCTATCAAAGATGTTTTTACTGAACATTTTATCAAGTACTCATAGAGCCTCTTTCTCCAACTGCTGCTAAGAAGAATTAAAGTGTTCTCAGCTGAAGGCGAGCTTGTTGGTCTGCCGGTTTATAAATCTTTCAGACTCTGGATTGAGTAATGCCATGAAGTTGGAGGGTCTTTCTCAGGAGCAGTTAAGCACTCCCTATGCAAGTGCTGCCTACGCAGCCCCTGAAGTGCTTGCTCATCAGAAAAACAGTCCAAAAGTGGACGTCTGGTCCACGCGAGTAAATCACAAAATCCCCAAGTCAGGTTAGGAACCCTCAGTGATAATCCCTGCAGATTTAGAGCTAGGGAAACCTAGCCAGTGAGAAGGACAGGGTGTCATGCAAAGCATTTCTCCCCACCTTACGTTTAAAAAATCACGCATATGCATCACCTACCTCCAGGCAAAGCTGCTGCACAGATGTCATGCTGGTGATGTGGGGGACCCGTGAAAATGGGAAGCCCCTGTGATCTTGGGGTCAACTTCTCACTTCACTCTCAAATCCAAAGCAGCACAAGATTTGAAAGGAACACATTTTGAAGTCCCCCTGATTAGTTCTTCAAGGCATCACCCAACATCATGTCCTCTATGAAGCCATCTCAGACACTCCTGGTCCTCACACCAGCCTGGTGAGGGGCCCTGTTCTCCAGCTCCAACAAGTTTTGGTTTCTCTGCACTGGAGCCCTTACCACACTGTGGGGTCCATCATCCTTTGGCTCTTGGATCTCCCCATTAAATACTGTCCTGTCCTCATCATTGCTGAGCCAGCCCCTATACACCACTGGGGGCATAGTAACGCTTTCCTAATTCTTTATTGAATGGACTGCTGAATCATCTAAAAATGTTAATGAGCCATTTGTCCTCCACCCATCACTAAGAGTTCAAGCAGAACATCCTAATCACCAAGCTCAAGTTTAAAATGTGTGAAACTTTGTACAAGAATATACTGATGCTCACCATTTGAGTCCAAGAAGTCATATGCAATGGCTTTAAGGAAGAAAACCTGTGATTAAGTAATGTGTCCAACACTTCATCATTTTATCGCTTGTGCAACCTAAGATTCAATATGGTCTTCTCAGTGGTACAAAGAACCCACCTGCCAATGCAGGAGACGCAGGCAACCAGGGTTCGATCCCTGGGTTGGGAAGATCCCCTGGAGCAGGGCATGGCAACCCATTATAGCATTCTTGTCTGGAGAATCCCATGGATGGAGGAGCCTGGCAGGCTACAGTCACAGGGTCTCAAAGACGCTACTGGCAGACAGGACTGAAGTAACTTAGCATGCAGGCATAGTAGCTTAACAGTTAATGGGAAAAGTCTGCAAAGGACTTAAACTTTTTTTTCCCTTTGATTAATTGTTTTATTATTTTATTTTATTTTAGAGTCCAGACTTTATAAATTCAGCATCAGCAAGTCAGGGGTGAAGTTTTATAAATAAATTTTGGAATTTTTATACATGTATCTATTCTTAAAGGGCTTTATCTTAATTTCAAAACATCCTTTGAAAATTATGTCTGTACTCTTTATTCTTTTAACAAGCCTTCAGTTCAGTTCAGTTCAGTTGCTCAGTCGTGTCCGACTCTTTGCAACCCCATGAATCGCAGCACACCAGGCCTCCCTGTCCATCACCAACTTCCGGAGTTCACTCAAACTCATGTCCATCGAGTCTGTGATGACATCCAGCCATCTCATCCTCTGTCATCCCCTCTTCCTCCTGCCCCCAATCCATCCCAGCATCAGTCTTTTCCAACGAGTCAACTCTTCACTTTACCTTCATAAAAACCACAAGGAACGTTGTCAGAATCCTTGTATCGAAAAGGCCACTCCCTGGTCAGGGAACTAAGATTCCCCACAAGCTGTGTGTTTGGTGTGGCAAAAAAAAAAAAAATCGTCCTTCTCAAAAGGCCACAATATCTAATCTAGAAAAGCCTAAATTAATAACATTTTATTATACGAAGAAAGGCAGTGGGCTGAAATACAGTTTTAATGGCCAAAAACTAAATAAGGGGAAAAAAAGAGAAACTAAGAAGCCAACAGATGGGACCCAAAGACATTTTCCTCCCACTACTTCTACAGCCACCTTTGGATTCTACAAAATTTCAACCTAGACTTGGGGAGTTTGTCAAAGTATAAATTTTTAACCTTTAAATTCACACATTTGAATGAAACCTACTAGGTTAGAAGTCCTTGTTTAGTAGTCTTTGATTAAGTACTTGCCATGGTAAACTTCCAAGGATGAATGTAATTGGAGTATAGTGAGGTTTGGGAGGGTTTTTTTTCTTTCATATAATTGTTTCATTTTAGGGGAAAACCAAAGTGTGCATTAGCTCTGACTTCCACTCAACACATCCAACGCAAAAATCCAAGAAGGAAACACCAGCAGTCACTGTGCTTGTTCATTACTTGTGTGCATCTAGTTTTAAGGTCCTTTGGAGGTCTGAGGCATGATTAAACTTCATGTAAGTTGACTAAATTAATAAACCAGCTGTTGTCTTTAAAGCATGTCAGAGGTTTCAGTGGAGTGGAAGAGTTACTTTCTGCTACAGCTAATAAATTTTCAAGTTAACGTATCATCAGGTTTCAGTTAAAATTAAATCTCATATTCACAATGGCTGGACTAAACACACAACGTGTATCACCTTTTGAACCATTGCCTGTAGAAGTAGAACCCAGCTGCTTCTATATGTCTAGTTCTCCTCTGCAGCATTAATAGGTTCACGGGAAGCATAAGAAACGTGTGCTCCACTCACCTCTATGACACGGGTGTCTTCAGCAGAGGGTGCCGACGGCCAAGGCAGCACGGAGACCGTGGAAATGACCGCTTTATCCTCAGAGCAGAGATTTCCAGGCATCCCAAGGTGTGCAGTCTCTCCCTGCCTGATTGCTTAAATCTAAGCCCCAGCCTAAAAACATGACCTCACTTGGATGCAGGCAATCTGCTCAGAAGTGCTGCTCCCTTCTTCAAATATTAACAGCCACCACCTCCATCGCAAAACAGCTTTTGGCACAACCCAGCTGGAAAACAGCTGAGAAATATTTAAATCCAGTGCTTAAGTGGCTTAGAGGATTACTGGTGGGATAAAGAGTTTTTTCAGCTCAAGGTGTCTGATTCAGTGACAAACTTGGTTGATAGTGCGTGGAAATCCAGGTCGCCCATGAGTGTGAAAGTCATTATTACTTCCTTACAGCTCTTCTCGGACCTGATCATGCCCCGTGGTTCTGGCTCCTTCCTCAGTCCCTTTACAAGAAGTTTCACAACTACAAGATGATAAAAATGCCTCTGAGGAACATTTGACTGTTGGTCACAAATTCCAAGTGGATTTTGTTCTGCTTTCTGGTAAGTCTCTATAGTCTTCGTAAGTTTCTAACCTCTCTGGCTCAGCCAGGCTTAAATGCTAGAAATCCCAAATTCCTATGGAATGGTTTCTCCATTTATTCTGTGGCCTGGACACGTAAAGGCCACTAACGGCCATGCACAGTTAAAGATGTGTACATAGTGGTTAAGAACTTGGAGTCTGATGTCAGACCCCTTGGGTTGAAAGCCTGACTCTGCTACTTCCTAACTGTGAGCGTTTGGACAAGTGCTTAATCCTCTTGTAGAAGGGGCCACAGAGCACGCACTTCTGAAGGGATGCTTCCAATGCATGGTATATGGAGGAAAGCTTTTAGGCATAGAAATAGTAGGCACTCTTTCACTCCCTTCGTTATGCCATGGATGAGCAGGAGAGATAAGAAGGTGTAAAGCAGTGTGAGGCAGCCCATATTGGCTCCTATACTTTCTCCCTTCCCCCATTCTCACTATGCTTCTAAAATTGCCCCCTTCCTTTCCCTTCCTTCAAATCTCCAAGGTAAAATTCCCAGATTCCCCCCTTCTTTTGGCCTCACCATGGCATGCAGGATCTTAGTTTCCTAACCACGGATTCCCAACCTGTGCCCCCTGGGTTGGAAATGTGAAGTCCTAACCACTGGCCCACCAAGGAAGTCTCTCCCAGATTTCTTAAAATCTGACTTGTTGTTCATAATTTAGTATTAATATAGGCTTAAACTTACTAGGATATACTTCCTTAATAAATGAGGAGTTTATTAACCAAGTGACTCATTTAACTAGCAAGCTCAAAAAGAGGTTATATTAGCCAGAGTCTTAACAATTCAGATGTGTTCAAATGAAGATAAGTGAGAGTTCATTTACAATGAAGTGATCACAAAGTCAGCAACAGATGTTTGGAAACCACAAGGGATAATGCAGGAAGCCAGAGCTGACAGCAGCAGAGCAGCCACCACCCCGAGACCCTAAGGGACAAAGAGCGGAAGAGGGACCCAGAACCTGGAAGGAGAGTCACGAAGCATCGGCTTTCAAGAAAGAAGAGAAATTATGTTATGTCAGGGGAGTAGCCAGTCCAAGACAGCTTAATCAAGACAGGACCGGGGAATAACAACCTCGACCTCACCACCTTCCTGCTCTCCAATCCCCATCAGCTAAGCCCAAAGGAAGCCAGAAGTTTCCAGAGTCTACCAGTGCAACCCATGCAGGTGGGCCTCAGGGCAGAAAGCAGGCTGGAGAAAGATGGAGAGGAGACGCAAAGAGCAGATGGGAGCATCCAGCAGAGGGGCTGTGAGACCTTTGGGGCAGGACCATTCACTGCATCCTCTGCCACCCATCTCATCTCTGCATCCAGCAGAGGGGCTGTAAGGCATCCAGGGCAGAGCCATTCATTCACTACATCCTCTCCCATCCCTCTCATCTCTGTTCTTCTCGTCTCCCCCATAGATTCAGGAGCAGCAACTTGGCATAGAAAGTCTAAAATTTTGTGTTCACGAAAGAGTAAAACTTCCCAAACTTCCCAAAAGAGTCCTCTTCCCACCACTACACGGCTTCCTCAAAGCTTAAAAAAGAATCCAGTTCTGACTATGAGGCAGAGAAAGTGACTGTGGGGAAGGCTACGCTCCTTTGGCACACACACGAAGCTCGGAGTCTGCCTCTGTACTGGAAAGGTATTTCTCGAGCAGTCATATATCTCCAGGCTTTGGGCAGAAGCAAGGAAATAAGCAGAACATAAATTTAACATTGAAAATGAACCTAAGAGTCCGATTCAAATCTCAGGAAAAGGGTGCTTTGTAGGGAATCGGAGACCGTGACTCACACTTAAGGCAGGATATGGAAGTGGAGAAAGAGACCCAACTTGAACACACACACCATGTAAATCCTACTTTACTGTCAACTCACATCTGAAGGTCAATTCTAAATGCATTTTGCAAACACCACAATGCGATGGAACTGCACTGAAAGTGAAAAGGAGTCAGCAGTACGCTTTTGGCAGGGGTCAACATTATTTGTGTGGCGATGGATCAGCCATTGTCCAAGAACCACAAAAGCACTAAGGCAGATGGAAGCAGCTGCCCTCACAATGGGTGAAGATAATCATCTGAGCCACAGTTAATACATGGGGCCCTTCACTGAACATACAAAGAGGTGAGACTGGAACCTGGGAAAATGTACTCAATTTGTTCTATGACTTCAAGACTGGCCGTCTACATGCCACAATGAAAATTCATCTGCAATCCTGGAGCACTGGTTTTTTGTGTTTTTTTTTTTAGGATATACTTTTGGATTTCAACATGTCTAGCCCTGGGTGGAAAATACAAAATTACATTAATATAACATGACTTTACAAGAAATAGAACCAGACCCATTAGGAATTTGTGACCGATACTCAGATTCTCCTCTGAGACATTTTTAACATCCTTCTGTTGCAGCATATAATGCTACAAAGGGACATATATAAAGAGCCACAGAAACAAGTCCCAGCGTCTTTCATAGGGCTGGAGAGACTCAAACTCCACTGTTACTTTTAAGAAATATGATCTTGGCTGAACTAGTCTTTTTTTCTCTGTAATACAGAGTGGGACACCAACTAGGAAAGAAATTCGCATCATACGCTGCTGTTGAGAGATTACAGCATCCTCCTTGTCCTAACGCAGAATTACTTTTCAGTTGACTCCTCTCTCCTTTCCCTTGTTGGAGGGTTGAATGGGTAAGCCTTGTTGACTGGCACCTCATCAGTTGCAACGGAGCCAGTCAGTATTAAGCATCTCCCTCAGAAGACAGAGTATAGTGAAATCTGCGGTGTTCCATCTGAAATCTCTTTGGTATCTTGCTCTGGTCTCTAGTTTGGGTAGCAAAGCTTAGGAAAGGAAAATGACCAGATTCCAAGAGAACAGAGTACTTTGAGATACTTTGGGGAATTGTCCATTTCATTTTTTCAAGTATTTCATGTGAACCTTTTCCAGGAACAATGGTATCCTGATATGATAGCAAGCAAGCCATGATCTTCATTGAGATCTTTTTAGATGACAGCACTTGAATGATGATTCATTAAGAACATCACTGCTTTTGAGTTAGCCAGGGGCTTGTACCACTCATTGTGAAAGTATACAAGCTGACAGTAACTGAATGACAGTCAGAAAGCACTGCTGATGATTTTGTGTGTGAGGACTTGGACTGTGCAATCTGAGAATGGACCAGTTGTGACTACTGTCATCCACACTTTCTCGAAAAGGCTGCTATCCTTACCTAACTGAACTGTCTTCATGTTCAATTCTCTGCACATCCAAACAAGGATGTGCAAGACAAGATGGCAAAAATTACCTGGAGAATTCATTAGCCCAAGATCCCTCTCAAAGAACATGATGAGAAAATGAAATTTGGACAATTGAGGATTATATTAACAGTAGGACATATAATCATTTGAACTCTTTTATGATTGCTGTTATGCAAGAGGTTTATAATACATTAGTCAAAACTATTCTCTTCCCCCTCCTTCTTCTCTTCCCATCCACCCATGTACTAACTTTCTGGAAAAGGGAAGAAGACCTTCAAAATTTAATTTTCTAAAATAAACACTCAAATATTCATGGGACATACCTAAGCTTTAGCTTGGTCATAAATGGTTAAGTACAGTAATTAGAAATTGGGTAATGGGAGTTTTTTTTAATTTCTACTGAAATATAGTTGATTCGTGATGTTGTATTATTTTCAGGTGTACAGCAAAGTGATTTACTTAAACATATATATAAGCATATGATATGGATTCTGCCATGGGGGCATTCTAAGGTCACTGGGTGAATGCACAAAACCTCAGGGCTTTTCTCTCCATTTTTAAACAGGACTTCCCTATAGGAGCTATGAATTTCATGACCTCACCAAACATCCTGATATAGAAGAAGCAATGAGAGACAAATGGCTGAATGAAGGAAGTAACGGGAAATGACTGAGTTCACTAATGCACAAAAGCAGGTAATTAATTCTCAGCTTTCTTATCCCTTATTAACCATGACCTGTGCACTCACTGAGTTTCTCAGTACCACAGGGATAGGCTTTAGCCAAACTGGAAACATCCACCCTAATAAAGGTGCACTATAGGCTCGCTGACAGCAGGTCTGTTTTTAATACTGAAAATAGAAGAACTGTCGAGGTGTCCACATGGACGGATTTCCTGTTCCTGATTCCACCGTGTGGTTTGGGTTCTACACTAAGCCTAGATTAGCAGATTTAATCATTTTTGTTTTTAGAAGAAGGGAAGAAAATCCCACTCTCTTCCTACCTAGATTTAAGATCAGAGTATATTCAAGGCATATATAAACCAGCCCTGGATTCTGCACACTTTAGTCAACAGTCAAATACCTTAACCTAACAATCCACACTTCTGTCCAGAAAAGTTCTATCGTTGGGATTTTCGTACCTTTATGAAAAATTATTGATTTTATCTAATGTTTAGATTAAAGAAATGAGGGGAAATACAAACTCTTTCTCTCTCTTTTGCATTTTTAATCTACAAAAAAACTTTCTACTGTAGTATCAACAATAACTGGATGTGTTCCACTGTCTTTTACTTACTTTAATGGTGTTCAATTTAAGAAAAGCTCTGAAATGATTTGATTGAAATAGGGAAAATGCTGGAGGGTCTAGAAGACCTTGTTACTTTTGTTTCAGAAATGTTCAACTATAACTGGCTGAAACTTTGAAGGTTTTAAAGTACAATTAGTCCTTGACTTTCAAATACTATGAGAGTTATTCACTTCCTAACTCCTCCTCCAGAGAAGGCAATGGCACCCCACTCCAGTACTCTTGCCTGGAGAATCCCATGGATGGAGGACCCTGGTAGGCTGCAGTCTATGGGGTTGCTAAGAGTTGGACACGACTGAGCGACTTCACTTTCACTTTTCACTTTCATGCATTGAAGAAGGAAATGGCAACCCACTCCAGCATTCTTGCCTGGAGAATCCTAGGGACAGAGGAGCCTGTTGGGCTGCGGTCTATGGGGTCGCACAGAGTTGGCCACGACTGACGCGACTTAGCAGCAGCAGCAGCAGCTCCTCCTCCCTACCCTACCTTTTGGGAGAACTTGGAACTTTTAGAGAAACTGTGGGATCATACAACAAAGAAACTGGGAAACTCAGGAAAAGTTCTGTGCTGTGTATCTCCAATGAATGTTTCCTTTGAGGATCCAGGACATCAGAGCTGCAAACTGGTCCTTTGAGGAGGGTCTGCTGGCATGGCCAGAAGTAGCCCGCTATAAACAGGAAATGTAACTGAAGTCTAGCATTTTATTCAAGTGAGTCTGCATTCAATCACTAATACTTCTGTATTTGTTTTAATATTTACATACTTTAAATTAATCACCATGAAGAAAATTGACACTCCAAGAATAGATACCGCATCCCCTGCCAAGGCTGATGTATGGGTGCCCAGTTTTAGAAGCAAGACTTGAATGTCTGCTCTGAAAGACAGACTAGCATCCCTTACGGAATGTTTGTCTCATCTAAAATACACTTACTTCCTCCCCAATTCTGCTTAAATGTATCTTTTCACTTTCTTAAACTGTCTAGAATTCTGCTAGTTAAACATCTGTTTGAACCTCCTTTAAAAATACTATGCCACTAGAAAAGATAATCAGTTACAAATCAGTGATATGCTATTATAAAGAAATTCAATCAAATTGTTTCTCTGTCAGTTTGCATGTGGCATCAGCTGCCAGAATGTCAGAAAGGCTATCTCCTTTCTGAAGTATGTCAGTGAAATCTTCACAATCTTCTTCAACAACTGTTGCAACTACCAAGGTATAGATTTTAAGCTACTGAGAGTCTGCCGTGGCGCAGGCAATGTGCTCAAGTGTCATCCACATACATAAAGTACTATATAGATGCATACGTTTATTTAATCCTGTAACTCTCTGAAATTCTGAGCGTACAAGCATTTCAAGTAAGAGATTGAGTAAAAAAGTCAATTAGTAAACTGAGTTAGAATTTTAGTCTCAACCAGTCTGATTCAGAATTTATGTTCTTAGCCATTAGTCTCCGCTGCCCAGAATCAGAGAGACAGAGCAGATTACTGTCTCACTGGATGTCTCTGCCTCTTCCCACGTGCTCATGACCATCGTCCTCTGCAACTTCACAGCCAATCCTAAGTTTCTTATGCTGCCAACTTATGCTGCCAGTGCACAGCGGCCTGGGAACGGGGGAGGGAAGGAAGTTGACTAGACTGTGCACAGGATAACATATCAGGATCAAAACAGCTCAAAAGCACTACTGGGTACACCACTGTCCTTTCCTTCTCCATACATACAGACATAGCTCCAAAAACGAAGCTTTTGCAAATGCACTTTACATTCCTAGTGGCACCAAACCAAAGTCAAAAATAGTATTTGCCATAGCAACCAGTTACAATTAATTTTGAGCATGTTTATATTTACCTTAAGCCTTCTTTCTTCATTACAGGTCCCAATTAAAGATCTCTCAACTCAGTGAAGATGAAGCAACGTACAGCAACAACCTGTATTACCTTAATATAGGTCCTTAACATTCAAGGAATTTGGACTATATAGGAAAAACTTAAAGAGCAGACCCACTGAGGGTGCGCTCAGCACATTAAAGGAACATGGTGGTGACTGGGGTTGGTAAGCAAGGCACCCCTCTTGTGCATGCACAGTGACTCACTAAGAATCACCAAAGGGCTTGAGGCCACCCACTCACCCTGAGTGAGCACTGAACCTCTCAGGGAAACACATCATAGAAGGGCCCGGCTGTCAGCTTCCGTTAACCTCAATAATCGTATTTCTAAAGAAGTCCTTCATTCTAGGACTTCTCTTGTATGAGTCTCAGTATGTAAGGAAAACCAGGTACAACTTTTTTTCTGGGAGAATTTTACATCACACTGACCAACTGTGGTGCATGGTCATTTAGAAGGAAGAATTACAGAAAGTTGGCTCATCTGAGCTCATGATTCTGCTTTCACATGTTCAGAAAATATATCTTTCCTTGGCATTTCAGAGTCCAACCTGAAAATTTCAATGCTGCTATTTTGAACCGCACAGCAAATACCATGGAACCTGGTCTGTCAGATATCACCACTGTCCTGGGGAACAACTGGCCTTCTTCTGTGATGACTTCATACAACTTGTCATTGAAGAAATGAGTCAAGTATCAAAATGAACACAAAGCTTGATGGTAAAATATCCTCTTAGGAATGCATTGTGACGTTCAGAAGCATAAAAACTTGGAAGTTTTAAAATGAGAGCCCTATCTAGCTCATCAAAAACTATTCAGAGATTTCTTTCCTTTTTTATATAAATTCAAATGGAAATAAAGCTCTGTATGCATATATAATGTATGTACATGTTGTGCTGGGCTTAGTCACTCAGTCATGTCTGACTCTTTGCAACCCCATGGACTGTAGCCTGCCAGGCTCCTCTGTCCATAGGGATTCTCCAGGCAAGAATACTGGAGTGGGTTGCCATGCCCTCCTCCATGGGATCTTCCCAACCCAGGAATTGAATCAGGGTTTCCAGCATTGCAAGCAGATTCTTCACCAGCTGACCTACCATATATACTGTATATGTATCTCATTAAGGGCTATTTGATGATGTTAGTTTCAATTAGTCCATATTCATATTTAGCTGTATAAATGTGAAACTGGAGTTGGGACTTTTCCAGCCTGAGAGACTTCCACATGATTTATTCCATTCATAATGGAAGGTTTACAATGGGCATTGCCTTTGGTGAATAAAAAGATGTTCAATAACTTGCAATGATACAGTTTCAGATAGTGGACCTCAACTCCACTATCAAAGTGACTTTTTTAAAGAAGCTACTCCTTCTTTTGAGTTGTAATTGCCCCATCTGTAAAATGAGAATAAATGTAATGTGTAGAGTTGATTGTTATTCGTGGTAATTACATTCCACAAAATCCCCCATGAACTTTGAATTGGAAAATACTAAATTATTGTTCCTAGGGAAAATACGGGGTTAGGTTCCAGAAAATCTCTGGTCACAACATTTTTGTCACCCCATCAGTACATGCCTTGTTTTATGTGTGCTTGTGCTTAAAGACACCTTACTTAAAATATACTGCTGATTCATGAACATTGAAGTGATGGCCAACAGCGCCGTAACTCATGCTTCAACGGAGCTTATCTAACACGCGTGTTTTCTCCATAAGGCACATACATCACAGGCTGCTTGCATGTGGGAACACTAGACAGAACTCTAGCACTACACTTGGGAGCCATTTTAAAAAGTGAAATAACCAACAAAAAACACAGAAATGCAAAAAACATGACATTAAATAGACTGTGAAAAGGACACTTGTTGTCAGCACGAGAGCTAAATAAGAAGGCAAAGAGTTGCTTTGATCAGTCTCAGCTAGGAATGAGCATAACCAGCAGCTTGAATTTTCCCTTCTCTGAGCACACACATGCCCATGAATGTCCATGAAAGCATAACTGTTGGTTCTAGGGTTACAAGTAACTTTTAGCAAATAGGCAAATTAGCAAATACAGAATCTACAAATACAAAGATCAACTGTGTATCAAACAGTTGTTATTAAAGATTACATCAGGAATTAAAGTATAAGAAAAATGGTTTCTGGTTTCTAAACAGTGTGTGCTTGTGCTTAATCAGTTCTGTCCGACTCTTTGAGACCCCACGGACTGCAGCCCACGAGGCACCTCTGTCCATGGGGATTCTCCAGGCAAGAATACTGGAGTGGGTTGCCATGCCCTCCTCCAGGGGATCTTCCCAACACAGGAATCAAACCCAGGTCTCCTGCATTGCAGGAGGATTCTTTTCACCAACTGAGATACCAGGGAAGCCCTTCTAAACAATAAAACGCTAAAAATTATAGTCTAAACTCCTTGACTATGCTGAAGTGAAGTGAAAGTCCTCAGTCGTGTCCAACTTTTTGCAATCCCACAGACTATACAATCCATGGAATTCTCCAGGCCAGAATACTGGAGTGGATAGCCAATCCCTTCTCCAGGGGATCTTCCCAATTCAGGGATCGAACCCAGATCTCCCACATTGCAGGTGGATTCTTTACCCTCTGAGCCACCAGGGAAGATAGTCATCTTCAAATCCTTTTTTAATTTAATTTTTATTTTATAAATATATATTTTTTAGATTCTTTTCCCATATAGCTTGTCACAGAATATTGCTGAGTTTCCTGTGCTATGCCCTAGGTCTTATTGATTACTTATTTTATATATAGTAGTGTAGAAACCTATATGCAGGTCAGGAAGCAAGTTAGAACTGGACATGGAACAACAGACTGGTCCCAAATAGGAAAAGGAGTACGTCAAGGCTGTATATTGTCACCCTGCTTATTTAACTTATATGCAGAATACATCATGAGAAACTCTGGGCTGGAAGAAGCACAAAGTGGAATCAAGATTGCTGGGAGAAATATCAATAACCTCAGATATGCAGATGACACCACCCTTATGGCAGAAAGTGAAGAACTAAAGAGCCTCTTGATGAAAGTTAAACAGGAGAATGTTGGCTTAAAGCTCAACATTCAGAAAACAAAGATCATGGCATCTGGTCCCATCACTTCATGGGAAATAGATGGGGAAACAGTGTCAGACTTTATTTTGGGGGGCTCCAAAATCACTGCATATGGTGATTGCAGCCATGAAATTAAAAGACACTGATTGCAGCCATGAAATTAAAAGACACTTACTCCTTGGAAGGAAAGTTATGACCAACCCAGATAGTATATTGAAAAGCAGAGACATTACTTTGCCAACAAAGATCTGTCTAGTCAAGGCTATGGTTTTTCCAGTGGTC
>NW_011494607.1:5050377-5058426 GCF_000754665.1 Bison bison bison
AGGAAGGAGAAGGGGACAACAGAGGATGAGATGGCTGGATGGCATCACTGACTCGATGGACATGAGTCTGAGTGAACTCCAGGAGTTGGTGATAGACAGGGAGGCCTGGCGTGCTTTGATCCATGGGGTCACAAAGAGTCAGACATGACTGAGCAACTGAACTGAACTGAACTGACTGAATGTATATGTGTTAATCCCAAACTCCTAATTTACCCCTTTTGGTAACCATAGTTTGTCTTCAAAGTCTTCGAGTCCACTTATGTTTTGTAAATAAGTTCATTTGTATCATTCCACATGTAGACAATGGAATATTACTCAGTCATAAAAAAGCATGAAACAATACCATTTGCAGCAACATGGATGGACCTAGAGATTGTCATACTAAGTGAAGTAAGCCAAAGAAAGATAGTATCTTATATCACTTATATATGGAATCTTCAAATTCTTCTACACTAGCAGTGACTACAATAATCAGAGATGCTCAATAAACAACTGTTGAGTGAATGAACAATGAATGTGACTTTTGTGCCTCAAGCATCTGATGATCTCCATAGGGAAGTATGGATAAAACATATGGGAAGTTATGCAGTTAGGGGACGGTACATGTGTGCATGCTAAGCCACTTCAGTCGTGTCCAACTCTTTGCAACCCTATGGACCACAGCCTGTCAGGCTCCTCTGTCCATGGGATTCTCCAGGCAAGAATACTGGAGTGGTATTAAATCTGCATCTTAACTGTGCCTACTGTTCCTCAGTCCAGATATGTATTTTATCTTCTCCAGATAACACAGTTCTAGTCTACTGCTGACCTGAGGGAGGAGACGGGAGGTAACCTGCATCTCTTACATCTCCTGCCTTGGCAGATGGGTTCTTTACCACCAGCGCCACAGTACAAGGCACCAGTTCAAGAGATTCTGAACCCACTTTCCCAAGGAGGTATTTACCTCTGAACTGCTGGGTTCTTTCCATCCTTGGATCATATTTGGACAGTCTGGGGTACTCAAGAGGCAGTACCATCACCTAGTTTGCCAACGTGGCAGACACCTGGGTGAACTAGTAATGAAAGCCATGTCTCCACGCCTGACAAGAAACAGAGACAAACATATTCATGACAAAGACCCCAAGTCCTTCAGCACCTCACTTACTTCACAGGTTTCCCAGCACATTCACCTCCCATTGTCTCAATAATATTCCATATCCTGTCACCAGCTGTAAACTAGCCAAAAAAAAAACAAGGTACATGGTGTATTTTCTATAGACTATTGGGTTAAAATAACTTTCCCTTCCTGATTCCCTCTTTGCTTTGCAAACCACTTACTGATTTTCCATCTTTTCTTTTAAAATCATAACTGGAGCTTCTCTTCAGCCTGATTGTTAAAATCAGGCAGGCAGCGATTTGGCAGACAAAGAAAGGGTTTCAGTTCTAACATCCAAGGCACATGTGTAACAGGGAACGTCTCAACTTGGAAAAGGGAGATTAAAATTTGGCCAACAGCTGATTTGATCCCTAGAGAATTTTCTTTTTCTTTTATCCCAAACTGGTTTTCAACTATACAGCTTACTCTCTTTTTGCCCTCATCTCGCCCTTCAACTGAAATTCTTCAGGTTTCATTCCTTTGACTCTTTCCTCCTTTAAAATTCCTCCTTCAAATTTTGAAAACTGAAAATGGATACCACTCTTAATGCTCAGTGTCTAAGATGGGTTCTTTGTTTCATTTGTTTTAATGTGTAAAAAAAAAAAAAAAAGATTGCATAGCATAATCTATTTTGGATTTTGCATATTTATAGGATTCAGGTTACCTATAAGTTTTCCTTTTCCTCCCCTCTCTCATGCCTTTTCTAATCAGTATACTTGAAAGTAAAAGAAACAATCACCAATTACCTTATTAAGTATCATAATTTGACCCTTTATTTTTTATCTTCTTTTAATATTTATTTATTTGGCTATGGCATTACAACTCTTAGCAGTGGCATGCAAACTCTTGGTTGTGACATATGGGATCTAGTTTCCTGACCAGGGATGGACCCAGGCCCCCTGCATTGGGAGAGCAGAGTCAGTCACTGCTGCTGCTGCTGCTGCTGCTAAGTCGCTTCAGTCGTGTCTGACTCTGTGCGACCCCATAGAGGGCAGCCTACCAGGCTCCTCCATCCATGGAATTTTCCAGGCAAGAGTACTGGAGTGGGGTGCCATTGCCTTCTCCACTTAGTCACTGTACCACCAGGGAAATCCCATCATTTGACCCTTTAAATGCAGACCTCCAAAGTAATATGGGACTCTGTGTCTCATACTCCTCTCCTTCTCTCCATGAAACCTTTTCTTTAATGATTCTTTCTTCATTAAATCTGAAAGAAGGAGGAGGAGAAAAGAGAATGAGGAAAAGGAGTGGGATACGGTGGGTGGAGAAGGAGGAAGAGGACAGAAGGCAAGAGGACATAACACCAACAAAAATCTGGAAGTCAGAAAACAGATGCATGATAGGTAACTAACCTGGGAAAGGGCTAAGCCAGGTGGAAAATCCATGACTGTAAAATCCCAGTTTACACTGTAGAATACCCAAAGGCTGAAGAATTGGGGTCACCAGGTATTTCTGGAAAGTGATGTGGGATGAGGGGCAAAACCTGGAATTTTGAATGAATGGCCAATTGAAAAGTGATTACCTCCCATCTCCTCCCTCATGTCAGCAGTAGACTAGAACTGCATCATTGGAGAAGATAAAACACAAACTGGACTGAGAAACAGAAGGCACAATTAAGAGCATGTAATACCAAATGAAGACAAAGAGATTAAAAAAACTTTACACACTCAATACTGAAACCTCCTACTCTTTCTCCACTTGCCTCCCGGGCTGCTGGTAACCAGGGAAATAGGCTCCAGGCTGGAGACTGGAATAGCCTTCCCTGGGAAATCTAGCCATCTCAAGAGAAAAAATGGAAAGATGCAAACATCAGGGTTCCCCAAGGAAATTACACAGTCATTCTGCAGTGAAGTCTGTCATGGAGATCCACCCATCAATCAGCACAAAGTTTCCAATCAGTCTTTCACGGCCCCACTCTTACATCTGACTAGGCAGACACAGAATAGCCAGCAAACAGGAAAGGCCTCTAGCTTTAAAGTAAGGGTTCAAAACAAACAGAACAAGAGTAACTGAAAGAAAGAAAGACGATGGAGAAAGAAGGAAAAATATTATTGTAATTGTCATCAAAAAAGATAGGAAACAATATTACACTATAAAACAAGAACAGGGCCCTATTTTTTAATATTTTATTTACATATTTTATCTATTTTTCCACTTGTAACAGTAACACATGGAATATGAATAAACAAACCTCTACCTTAACTCTGCCCTTGGCTTCCCTAGGGCACTATTTTTAAATTATTTTAAAGAAATATTCACACCGAGGAAACCAGAATTGAAAGAGACATGTGTAGCCCAATGTTCATCGCAGCACTGTTTATAATAGCCAGGACATGGAAGCAACCTAGATGTCTATCAGCAGACGAATGGATAAGAAAGCTGTGGTACATATACATAATGGAATATTACTCAGCCATTAAAAAGAATACATTTGAATCAGTTCTAACGAGGTGGATGAAACTGGAGCCTATTATACAGAGTGAAGTAAGCCAGAAAGAAAAACACCAATACAGTATACTATCGCATATATATGGAATTTAGAAAGATGGTAAAGTAACCCTGTATGCAAGACAGCAAAAGAGACACAGATGTATAGAACAGTCTTTTGGATTCTGTGGGAGAGGGCGAGGGCAGGATGATATGGGAGAATGGCATTGAAACATGTAAATTATCATATGTGAAATGAATCGCCAGTCCAGGTTCGATGCAGGATACAGGGTGCTCGGGGCTGGTGCACTGGGATGAGCTAGAGGGATGGGATGGGGAGGGAGGTAGGAGGGGGTTCAGGATGGGGAACACATGTACACCCATGGCAGATTCAAGTCAATGTATGGCAAAACCAATACAACATTGTAAAGTAAAATCAATAAATAATAATAAAGAAATATTCAGAAAATAGGAAAAGAGTTCTTGGAAATCAACAATGTAGTAGTATAAATGATAAACTCAGTAAAGGACCTGGTAGGAAAATTTGAGAAAAATCTCACAGAAAGTATATAAAAAATATTAAAAAATGGAAAACAGCAAAGAAAAGATCAAGTAATTGGAAGTCTGTCCCAGGAAATCCTACATTCAAATAGGAATTTCAGGAGGAGAAAACAGGAAGGAATCACTGAAGAAATCACTCAAAAAAGTTTCCACAAACTAAAAGGCTTCAATTTTGAAATTTCAAGAGCCCACCACACAAAATGTAGTGAATGCATGTAGATAGGCAGAAACTGAAAAACACAGTTTAGAATCAGGCTCACCCATGAAAGGGAAGGGCAGCCAAGGGCATGCTGCTGCTGCTGAGTCGCTTCAGTTGTGTCCGACTCTGTGCGACCCCATAGACGGCAGCCCACCAGGCTCCCCCGTCCCTGGGATTCTCTAGGCAAGAACACTGGAGTGGGTTGCCATTTCCTTCTCCAGTGCACGAAAGTGAAAAGTGAAAGTGAAGTTGCTTAGTCGTGTCCGACTCAGCGACCCCATGGACTGTAGCCTACCAGGCTCCTCCGTCCATGGGATTTTCCAGGCAAGAGTACTGGAGTGGGTGGCCACTGCCTTCTCCGCAAGGGCATGCAGAGAACTTCAAAGGTGAGAATAATACTCTTTTACTTGGTGGTGGTGGTGGTTTAGTCTCTAAGTCATGTCCGACTCTTGCGACCCCATGGACTGTAGCCCACCCGGCTCCTCTGTCCATGGGATTTCCCAGGCAAGAATACTGTAGTGGGTTGCCATTTCCTTCTCCAGGGGATCTTCCCAATTGAGAGGGAATCAAACCCGGGTCTCCTGTGTCTCCTACATTGGCAGACAGATTCTTTATCACTGAGCCATCTGGGAAGCACATTTTTTTACATAAAACTGGGTAAAATAATAATAATGCTCTTTGGAGGGGCTGAGATTAGCACATAGAGCTCTGCTGAAGGCTTACAGAACAACCTACCAATGCTCTGTTCTCCTTAAAGAACAAGAGTAGAAAGGCTTGGGTGGACAAAGGATTATGAAAAAGCTAAGTACGTGTAGGAAGTTGTCTTTTGTTATAACAAACATGTAACCCTAATGAAACCTGGCCCCGAGTGGTTCAGTCTTGGAGCTGTGATACATTCAAAAAACACAGTTCAGTAGCCAAAACTAATTTAAAAGGAATTCCACTCTTTGCTATATTTCTAGAAGTCTATAATGAGGTCCCAATTCATAATCCTCAGTAACACTTACTAAATCTCCACACCTCTCCTGTCCCATACCCACACCCCTGTCGTTCCTCCCACACCAACTATTGGGCTGACAATTGGACTTCTTTTTGTTGGATTGGAAGTATGGAGAAGTGTGCTGTGAACACTACCATCTTACAAATTCTGACCACCATAAATTAAGACCAAGATTGTATAGAAGACGTGATAACAGCATTGAAGGTGCTGAGAAACACAGGAATGAAACTTAACAGGGGTGGCCTTATTTAAAATATACCAGTCCGTTTTCTCATCCTCCTTTCTCTAATTTAACAACCTAGACACAAAGTTTAGGGCATCAGGTCCCTTTCTTATGGTATGGAATCGTATATTCAAGAAAAATGTGTGGTAAGAAGAAAGTATGTAACATTAACTTTGTGTAAAAAGAGTATAAAAAATTTAGACCCAAAACCCAGTAAGAAACGTGTTCCTTTAGTGCCAGCTTATGGCTGAGAAACTACTTCTATATTCCAAATGAGGCTCTGCAATTCCTTCAGCTAACACATTAGTGTTCTTGTGTGCTCTGTAGAAGGAAAAAAAAAAAAAGGAGTGCTTGATTACAATTCACTATCCAGAATTTTATGGCTAGAACTTGAAGAAAACAGAGTTTCTGCCAAAATAGCTTCCTGCCCAGGTGCTGAACCAATTAACTCTTGAGCAATCAGGCAGTAAAACCAGTAATGGTGAATTTTCTGAAGTGCTATATGTAAGGAGACAGCTTGGAAAAATAAAGATGAAAATTTGTTTTCATAACCAGGAGTGTTTAAAATCCTGAGAGACTGTTTGAACGCCTTGCTGAAATGTATGTGACACTGCAAATTCCCAAACGATCTGATGGTTAAAGATCTATGCAGTCAACACTGACACTTTTTTTTTCTAAATGTAGAGAAAGCTCTTTTATTATAATGTGTAGTTTACCTATAGAGAGCCAGTGAATTCCAAAATTTTGAATTCCAAAATTCACTTTTGGAAAAAGAAAGGTATTTAAATGGGAAGTTGGCTATTAAGATATTTCATCCAATTAGCATCAAAAAAAGAAATTACAGCCAAGACTTCTCTTAAGAATGAAAAGTAAGAAGCTGGTAGTCAACTAGTAGCAATTTTTTCTAAGTCAACTACAAAAGATAGAATATAACATTGTATTCTTTAACTTAATGTTTACAGAAAAACATAATTATAAACCATGATGGGAAGGAGCATAAGATTCTGGAAGCAAAATTTCCAGGTCTCTGCAAAAATGAAGCATCCAGATTTTCCAGTCTCAAGAAGAACCATAATTAGATTTTTCCCTCTGCACATCTTACAAGAGGATGAAACTGACTTTACTTTGGAAAACCTAGGTAGTGAATACAGGTCTGGCTTGATTTCCTTCTTCTGCCTTCCTTCCTTCCTTCCTTCCTTCCTTTTTCCTTCCTTCCTTCCTTTTTCCTTCCTTCCTCTCATTCTTTCTTTCTAGGAATATCCTTAGTCTTCTAAGGATAATTAGGGGGGTTTAGAGTCTCAGATCAGAGAAGGCAATGGCACCCCACTCCAGTACTCTTGCCTGGAAAATCCCATGGATGGAGGAGCCTGGTAGGCTGCAGTCCATGGGGTCACTAGGAGTCGGGCACGACTGAGCGACTTCACTTTCACTTTTCACTTTCATGCATTGGAGAAGGAAATGGCAACCCACTCCGGTGTTCTTGCCTGGAGAATCCCAGGGACGGGGGAGCCTGGTGGGCTGCCATCTCTGGGGTCACACAGAGTCAGACACAACTGAAGCAACTTAGCAGCAGCAGCAGCAGTAGCAAAGTCTCAGATAACACAGTAACCTGAAAATTAGAAAGTCCACTGGTCTTGTTGGCTTTGCTAGTAATTGGTTTCATAGCCTACAGTAGCCACTTGCATTATGGCATCTATAAAAAGGCACTGAAATCCACATACTTTTTCCTAGGGGATTATGAAGGTAGGGTTTCATCCCAAGCTATGCTTGGTTCTAATTGGACAGAAATGGGAATATGGTTCTGATAAACACTGGAAGTTCAAGGGAGAAGATTCTAATCAGTGATAATGCTAAAGAAGAAAGATCTAGAAAGTTATAAGTCCTCTCCAGCTCTAACTTTGATACTTCAATGGGAATTAAAACTGTATGAGAAGATCAGCAAGAACTGTGGTGATTGTAAACAGTTATTTTAATGGAGTAATCAAAATAACAGGGAGAGCAGCATTGACATATATACACTACCAAGTTTAAAAGAGAGAGCTAGTAGGAAGCTGCTGTATAACTCAAGGAGCTCAGCCTGCTGCATTGCGATGACCTAGAGGAATAAGATGGGGAGGTGAGAGGGGGGCTCAAGAGGGGGGCTCAAGAGTGAGGGGATGATTCATATGGCTGATTTACATTGCTGTATGGCAGAAACCAACACAATACTGTAACACAATTATCCTCCAATTTAAAATAAAAATTAAAAAAAGAAAAAAACAGTAGGGACCATGGGGCAGGCTGGCAGCAAGACCACAAGAGGGCTGAAGACTATAAAACCAAAAGAGAGAGAAGGCAAGAGGATGTATTTATATGTGAGTAGCCCTACTCAATGCGGGTCACTGAGCATTTATCGAGCACTTCCTTAGGCCTGGCTCTGTGTTAAGGGCTAGCCCAGTCCTAGGCCCTGCTTTGGGGAGGCTAAAAGTGTAGGGGAGAGCAACATGTGCAGGTGATAAGCTGCC
>NW_011494607.1:5058526-5065550 GCF_000754665.1 Bison bison bison
GCCCAAAGTGTGGGAAGCGATATCACAGACAGAGTAAAAGTTGCTAATGGAGCAGAGAGAAAAAACTAATCCACTGACAGGGATTAGCAGAGGTCATGAGACCAAATTACAAATAGTCAAACCCGATTTTTTTTCAAGACAAAAGTTTAACAGTAAGTTTTCAGCTCACTTTCATTTTCATGTTTCTCACATTTTCCATATGAACAGAAAGCTAGATCTTAAGTATAAGCTCAGCTTCCTTGGACTTCAAGTGATGCAAATTCGTTCTTGCACTCTATCTGAGGTCTTTTGAGTCATGTATAAGGTAAAACTTGCCTTTTTGCCAAAGCATTGAATTGCCAATTCTTCCATTGAAACTCCGAAACAAAATTAACCTGGAAAATACTGAACATACACACAAGAAAAGTTTTAATATAAACTCTAGCCTACTTGTCTCAATCCATTAGACTTAGAAGCTTTATTTTATAAAACACCAACTCTCATTAAGTTTCCTTCACAAATCACAAACGCAGAGTTTAGTAAATAATGAACAGCAATGTGTGTACATTTTCTTGCTGGCCTCGAAAGATTATCTGGGAGATGTAATGGGAAACATGGGGCAATTAATAAAAACAAAAACAAAGAAGTCTAGTTCCTAACTCAGTTCTCCACTTGACTTGGTGCACCAGTGAAGTCAGGCAAACCCAAATGTTTATTCCCTCTGCTAAGGGAATATATAAACCTTTGTTTATATGTCCTTCATGTGATCAGAGGTTTGCTTATCTTGTTTGTTAAGATGGAGAACATGTTTCCTTCAACATCTTCAAGCTGCCATTGCAAAGAGCTTGGAAAAGCCAAGCTTGGTCTCCTCCCTGGGGTCTCCCAAAGACACTCCATGGCATAGTGATCTCCTCATGGCCAAAACCCACATGTCCCTGAAGTGCTCCTGTAAGCTGAATACTTACCCAGAGAAGAGACTTCCCTACTGGTCCAGTGGCTAAGACTCCACACTCCCAATGCAGGAGACCCGAGTTTGATCCCTGGTCAAGAAACTAGAGCCTTCATGCCACAACTAAGACCCAGTGCAGTCACAAAATAACATTATTTTTTAAATTACCCAGGACCTTTCCAGCGGCCCAGTGGAGAGGAATCTGCCTGCCAATACAGGGGACACGGGTTTGCTCCCTGATTCAGGAAGATTTCACATGCCATGGAGCTCCTAAGCCTGTACACCACCTGCAACTACCGAAGCCCACATGCCTAGAGCCTGTGCTCCACAATAAGAGAAGTCACTGAAACGAGAAGCCCACGCACTGCAGCTAAAAGGCAGCCCCCACTCACCACAACCAGAGAAAGCCCAGGCATACAGATGAAGACCCAGTGCAGCCAAAAGTAAAATAAATAAATAATGTTATAAATTATTATAAATTTATAAAATAAATAAATTTTTTAAGTTACCCAGAGAAGGTACCAACCAGCTCTCCAAGAAATGGTAGGAGCTTCACAAAGATTCTCATGGGTCCCCATCACAACAGACTAAACAGCATCATGTACCCCATGGATAAGGGGCTCCCAATATTGTCACAGCAGGACTAGGAGAGGGGAGGTCTCAGTGCAATAAAGAATCAGTCTCCACTGCTTTCCCCAATGCCCAGACTTAGACGCCCCATCTTGAGAAAACCTGCATAGATATAGAAGTTCTGGAGCACAGCCTCGCATAAGGTGTCAAAGGAATTTTTATCTCTATCCATGGTCAGCAAATCCCAGCCAGCTATACTCCCCACCTCACCACAGCACACCATCACAAAGAGAAGTCCAAGCAAACATAAAAAGAATCAGGGAACTATTGTTAACTGCAGGAAGACAAGGATAAACTTAGAAGAGCAAACACATATTCCTGAAGCAAGAAGTCTTAGCCTCCCAGAGTTACTTCTTTCACCCACACTTACCTTGTATGATGGAAAACATTGAGTTTGCAGAATTCAAAGCCCCTGAGATCAGGATTGGAGAAGGTGATGGCACCCCACTCCAGTACTCTTGCCTGGAAAATCCCAGGGACGGGGGAGCCTGGTGGGCTGCCATCTATGGGGTCGCACAGAGTTGGAAACGTCTGAAGTGACTTAGCAGCAGCAGAGGTCAAGATGGTTGGAGGTGGGGGGAGTACTAGGACTAAGGATGTCAGAAGCCTAAATTATAAAGTCAATCTTATGAGTTTACTTTAGCCTTAAGATTTCAGTGTGTCCTTAAGCTGTTCATCTATGCCTTCATATCTCACTCATTTTCCACATAATTCAGCAAGGAGAGAGGAGATGCAACAAGGACAAATTCAAAAGCAACCTGGATTCTAACACCTATTACTCCTAAAAACAGTTTTGAAAGATCTAGCAGTCTTATGTTTAGACTAATATTTATCTCTATATTCATGAGGGACAAGTTGACACCCAAAGATTCTGAAAGGACATTTTAATCCTTGGTTTCTAATTTTACGAGTTAAAACATTAAGTGCAAATGTCCAGGTAGGCTTTTAATTTGACTTAATAAGTTACGTTATAATATATACTTCCTATCACGTATGCTGACAAAGGATCTCCAAGGATTGCCAGAATTAGATTCTACAATGGGTTCGAGCACAGAACCAGACCAGATATGCAATGGTTCCAAGTTAAGTGTGTCTTCCAACCTCCAGCCCAGTTATGGTGATTATGACTAAGGCCATCCAAAGAGCTTCCAAAGCCTTCTAGAACATGAGGTTCATGCGCATAGATCCCAGGGTGTTGAATATGATATTCACCTTTAGGTTACTCAGCAGCAATCTACCAGACAAATATTCACATGCAGAGAGGTAAGACCTTGCTGCCATCCATAAGTTACTCTCAGAGGTGATGGTAAGGGCAGAAACAGCATACCCAAGAACTTGATATAAAAGTGATTTCTTGGTATGGTATACATACACCTACATACAATGGAGTGTTACTTGATGATAAAAAAGAATGAAATAATGCCATCTGCAGCACCATGGATGGACCTGGAGATTATCATACTAAACGAAGTAATTCAGACAAATACCATATGACATCACTTATATGTGGAATCTAAAAAGAATGATACAAATGAATTTTATTTACAAAACAGAAACAGACTCATAGACACAGCAAACAAACTTATGGTTACCAAAGGGGGAAAAGAAGGGAAGGAAGAATTTGTGATTAATGGGTACACACTATTGTTCAGTAACTAAGTCTGCGCCTCTTTGGATGCTCCTCTTTGGAGACTCCCCTTCGGAGCCTCTTTGGATGACCTTGGTCATATTCACCATCTCAGGGCTGGAGGTGTCCAACTCTTTGTGACCCCATGGACTGCAGCACATCAGGCTTCCCTGTCCTTCACTATCTCCCAGAGTTTGCTCAAATTCATGTTCATTGAGTCAGTGATGCTATCTAATCATCTTATCCTATGCCACCCTCTTCTCCTTTTGCCTTCAATCTTTCCCATAATCAGAGTCTTTTCCAATGAGTCGGCTCTTCGCATCAGATGGCCAAAGTATTGGAGTTTCAGCTTCACCATCAGTCCTTCCAATGAATACTCAGGGTTGATTTCCTTTAGGATTGACTGGTTTGATCTCTTTGCAGTTCAAGGGACTCTCAAGAGTCTTCTCCAGCACCACAATTCGAAAGCATCAATTCTTCGGCGCTCAGTCTTCTTAATGGTCCAACTCTCATATCTGTACATGACTACTGGAAAAACTGTAGCTTTGACTATACAGACCTTTGTCAGCAAAGTGATGTCTCTAATACACTGCCTGTAGGTTTGTAATAGCTTTCCTTCCAAGGAGCAAGTGTCTTTTAATTTGTATAACATAGATAAACAACAAGGATCTACTCTACAGGACGGGGAACTATATTCAATGTCTTGCAATAATCTATAATGGAAAAGAATCTGAGAAATTATATATGTATGTATATATACATATAACTGAGTCACTTTGCTATATACTTGAAACTAACACAACATTATAAATTAACATTTCCATAAAAAATAAAAATTTTTAAAAATAAAAGTAACTTCGCTCTGCACTTTCTTCAAGGTTCCCTTGCATTACTAAGATAGATAGTAAATACTGTCAGATACTTTTGGAATATTTGGGGAAGTATGTAATCCGGAATTGTGTGCCTCTCTGCTTCATTCAGGCACCAGTCTGCCATTAGGTGCTGTGTTCCCAGCCCTCATTGATTTCCCACTCTCCTTCCTGGCTGAACTTCCTCAGTGTGATGTGTAACTTCAACACACTAGGGTAAAGTGAGATGAAAGCGCAGTCAAGGGGACAAGAGAAAGAGATGGAAGACAGCATTTGATCCACACTAATTCTTCGTCCCTCTAGGTAACTACACACCCTTGAGCTTTTACATATAATTCTGGTTATTATGAAAAGCAAACAACAAAAATCTGCTTCATTTTTGCCATATTTCTGGCACTAATACCTCAGCATACAATGTAAAACCACTTTCAGTCGACAAAAATTACAGAAATTTCACTTTTTGTGAACTAGGGTGGAATTCTTTCAAGGGAATAGCCACAACATTCCTCAGCCTCAGATTAGGTTTAGAAGTGGACGATCAATCAGTCATCAACTTTCTGAACATGTGCTGCGCACGGAGCAATATTTATGAAATAAAAAGAAATAGGCCAATAACTTAGGATCTGATTGAGAAAAGGGAACAAAAGAAAATCTACCAACATCTGGAAGAGCAAAAATGAGCAAAATGGGGACTTCCCTGGTGGTCCAGTGGTTAAGACTTCATCTTCCAATGCAGGGAGTGCAGGTTTGATCCCTGGTCAGGGAATTAAGATCTCACGTGCCTCATGGCCTGAAAAACAAAATATAAACACAGAAGCAGTATTGTAACAAATTCAACAGAGACTTTAAAAATGGTCCACATCAAAAAAAAAAAATCTTTTAAAAAGTGAGCAAAACATAAATACATATGTGCATTAACATATTCATTCAAGGTTTATTCTTTGCCAAGGGTACACACACTGCATTTTCAGTTAAACATAGAAATAAGCAAAAACTATTCTGAGGTGGGAGGTGGTGTCTTAAACTGAACTTTAAATACTTTCTGGCCAGTAATTCTCCCTTACCTCTAGTAAAAGAATCCAACAGAAGAATTCACTGCTTATACGATGCGTTGGATAACTAAAATAATATTTTTCTAATAAAATGGCATGTACTAAGTTCTCAATAAATGCTAGGTTCTCTCCCACCAGTATTTGTTCCAAATCCTCTCTGTTTAACTGGATATTGCTGGATAGGATCCAGAATCTTTGGAATGTTTACACCACTCCTATATCCTTAGACACAGAAAACAAAAGGCCTCTGAGTCCAAGGACATATACTATGGTATCAATTCTTTTCTTCCATGGAATTATAATCATTTTAGTGCCAATTAACAAAGTATTTGGCCAGATGTTACACAGAAATTCTGATTTTAATTTATAGAATTGAGAAATGGTGCCTTCTGGTCATTTGCCCATGAACAGCGAAACAACCAAAATACAAAATAAAATGGAACTACTGGGAGGGAGGCAGGATTCTAGAATAGCTGAGTCAGAACCTGCATCAACCCAAGCCTCCAACAAAGCCATAAAAATACTGGCAAAATTATCAAAATCAACTTTTTGAGAGCTTTGCAAATTAGCCAAAGGCTTGCAACCATCTGAAGAGTTTAATCCCCCAAAAAAGAAAAGTTAGTAAACCTTGCTAAGAAGACCAGGGACTGAGACATTTTAACTCGAGTTAATTCTATCTACCTCCTTCCCCTTCTACTGACTTCCCTGGTGGCTCAGACGGTAAAGTCTCTGCCCGCAATGCGGGAGACCCGAGTTCTATCCCTGGGTTGGGAATATCCCCTGGAGAAGGAAACGGCAATCCACTCCAGTACTATTGCCTGGAAAATCCCATGGACAGAGGAGCCTGGTAGGCTACAGTCCATGGGGTCGCAAAGAGTCGGACACAACTGAGCGACTTCACTTCACTTCACTTCACCTCCTTCACCAACTGCCAGCATTAGCCTGGAAAGCTACCAGCCTTTCAGCCACCAGAGGGACAGATGGGCTCTGGAACTCCTCCCAAAACCCTCTGCTCAAACCACAGTCAGTGACTGACCTGACTCACAGCTCCCTGAAAGAGCCGCATTCACAGGGTGTTGTGTATTTGACTCACTCCGAGCTCAGCATCACAGGAAAGGCCTTGTCTCTAAGGCACTGATGGAAACAATCAGCTTCCGTTATTTAACATTCTGTTTAACTAACAATGCAATCCTAATTGGGGCACACAAAAGGCTGGCAAAAATACATAAAAGGAAATCTGGAGGAATGAGGCTTGCATAAAGTGACTTGAAAAGGTCTGACCTATCACCAGGGCTCCAAAAAACGGTACACTTGTGGAGGGCTGTTCTCATGACTGAGGAGAACCAGAGAGGGCACTGATTACTCTCTTATAGCTGGCCCTGAAGCCCTACAGGATCCTCTATGACCCACCTCCCAGAATATTGGAAATAAAAGCAAAAATAAACAAGTGGGACCTAATTAAAATTAAAAGCTTCTGCACAACAAAAGAAACTATAAGCAAGGTGAAAAGACAGCCTTCAGAATGGGAGAAAGTAAAAGTAAATGAAGCAACTGACAAACAACTAATCTAAAAATATACAAGCAACTCCTGCAGCTCAATTCCAGAAAAATAAATGACCCAATCAAAAGATGGGCCAAAGAACTAAATAGACATTTCTCCAAAGAAGACATACAGATAGCTAACAAACACATGAAAAGATGCTCAACATCACTCATTATTAGAGAAATGCAAATCAAAACCACTATGAGGTACCATTTCATGCCAGTCAGAATGGCTGCAATCCAAAAGTCTACAAGCAATAAATGCTGGAGAGGGTGTGGAGAAAAGGGAACCCTCTTACACTGTTGGTGGGAATGCAAACTAGTACAGCCACTATGGAGAACAGTGTGGAGATTCCTTAAAAAATTGGAAATAGAA
>NW_011494607.1:5065650-5087246 GCF_000754665.1 Bison bison bison
GACCCAGCAATCCCACTGCTGGGCATACACACCGAGGAAACCAGAAGGGAAAGAGACACATGTACCCCACTGTTCATCGCAGCACTGTTTATAATAGCCAGGACAGGGAAACAACCTAGATGTCCATCAGCAGATGAATGGATAAGAAAGCTGTGGTACATATACTCAGCCATTAAAAAGAATACATTTGAATCAGTTCTAATGAGGTGGAAGAAACTGGAGCTGATTATACAGAGTGAAGTAAGCCAGAAAGAAAAACACCAATACAGTATACTAATGCATATATATGAAATTTAGAAAGATGGTAACGATAACCCTGTATGGAAGACAGCAAAAGAGACACAGATGTATAGAACAGTCTTTTGGACTCTGTGGGAGAGGGCGAGGGAAGGATGATATGGGAGAATGGCATTGAAACATGTAAATTATCATATGTGAAACGAATCGCCAGTCCAGGTTCGATGCAGGATACAGGAAGCTTGGGGCTGGTGCACTGGGATGACCCAGAGGGATGGTATGGGGAGGGAGGTGGGAGGGGGTTTCAGGATGGGGAACACATGTACACCCGTGGCAGGTTCATGTTGATGTATGGCAAAACCAATACAATATTGTAATTAGCCTCTAATTAAAATAATAAATTTAATTTAAAAAAATAAAAATAATTTAAAAAGCAGGAAATAAAGGCTAAGATAAGTAAATGAGAAGAGCCAATTTGTTGGAAAAGACCCTGATGCTGGTAAAGATTGAGAGCAGGAGGAGAAGGGGACAACAGAGGATGAGGTGGTTGGATGGCATCACCGAGTCAATGGACATGAATTTGAGCAAACTTTGGGAGATAGTGAAGGTCAGGGAAGCCTGGCATGCTGCAGTCCACAGAGTTGCAAAGAGTTGGACATGACTTACTGACTGAACAACAACAGAGGCTAAGACAGACTTACAAACGGCTGAGTATTGAAGGTATGACCCCAACACACAGGCACACATACACATTCTTCCTAGTGAAAATGGCTGGGTCAAGTCATTTAAGGAAATCTTTTGACTAATCAGTTGATGATTGTAAAAAAATTAACAACGAGAAACCTTAATTAATAAAGAGACACCTCATTAAGGGGGAACTTTCATGCCCTATGATGATAAAAGAGATGAATAGGAAGGAGAAAGACTCCTCTTCTTTCCTGGCAAGGATTCATTCAGTGGAAAGTCATGGACTGTTTGTGACAACAGCACTTCCAACTTCCTTTTCTCCTCTATGAAAGTGTTCTTCCCTTGCTGTAAGGGAACTTGCACATGGCTTGTCATGGTTGCCTATCATGAATTGCAGTTCCCTGCCAATCCAGAATAAACTCATCTCTACCAAAGAAATATCTGGTAGTCTATTTATTTAAGGCCAGCACTGACCAATAAGCTATGCTGGCCCAGGTCAACCCCTATAAAGACAGGCTAAAAAATAAAATTAAGAATTTGTTGAAATAAGTGATTTTTTTTTTAGCAGAGACTTCAGAGGTCACACAATGTAGGGAAAACAGATTCCACAGAATTTGTCCAAAAATGTTACCAAACAACAAAGCAACAACATGAATATAAAATGGAGGGCTCATAAGGAGAAGGAAATTAAATTAACCATGTAGAAATGGCAGGAACCTTGAAAGCAGACAAACAGTAAATAACTCAGACTCTTAAAAAGAGACAGAAAGAAAGTTTCTTCTGTTATTTTGTTTGCTTGTTTTAATTTACTTAGCAGAGATGATATTCAGACAGGTATCAGATTTGAAGTTTGCACATTTGATACAATGTTGATTTGGGTGATGACATTTTCATTTTGTGCTATGGAGAACTTACATATCTGGAAAAATGAACTGGGAATCTTTCAACCACTACTATAAAACCAGACCACTTCAAACAAACCCCCTGACAAATCGGGGGCTGCAAGAGCCATTCCCCAGTTCATTCACCTATATCACCATTCACCTCACACCTGCCTTCCCAATCGCACTGTTCCCTAAATAGATAGACTGCGTCTTAGCAATACCTGATCGGCAGGCGGATTTGGGTTTACCCCTTGTTCGACCTTTGAATAATCAAGAAGAAACTCTGACAGACTATATTTTTGTCCAAATGAGGAGCAAGAAAATATTGACAAGTTTGTCTTCCAGACTCCAATGAGCAGCACCCCCAGACACTTGGCCACAGACCCAAGAGGCAGCTGCTACCAAGGTCAACAACTTCCCACAGAGCTCTCCATGAGCTCCCCTCATGGTCTCACCTCCATGGCCAAATGTGCTTCAATTCTTGGGTTTCCCTTCAGGCTCCAACTAGTTGACCAGCACCAGTGCCTCTGGAGGGGTTCGCTCTGATCTTCCCCAACCTTCCTTCCAGACCACCACTTCCTCAGCTGCTCCCACATTTGTGTCTAACTCTGGAAAAGGAAATGGCAACCCACTCTGGTATTCTTTCCTGGGAAATCCCCATGGACAGAGGAGCCTGGTGGGCTACAGTCCATGGGGTCACAAAGAGTTGAACACTACTGAGCCACTAACAACAACAATTCCTACACTAAGTCCCTTCTTCCTATTATCCTCATAGTGACTCTGCTTCCCTGAGTGACCCTGGCTGCCATAGAAGAAGCTGAATATCTTTGCTCATCACATAAAGCCAACAAGCCCTCCTCCCCCTGAAGCAAAGAGATGCCTTAAGCCAACTAGAGTAAAGCCTGTGTTCTCTTCAAGTTAAAAGAGAAAAAAATGAATTAATAATTTTCACATTATTACCACTCAAAAGAGACTTAATCTGGACCCAATAACATGTTTTCCACTGGACCAGCTTAAACTTACTAAATAGCTACAGGATTTAAGAAGGGGACAATGAAAGATAAAATTAAAAAGAGTAAATGCCATCAAACAGCTCATAAAGTTTATGAACTTGGAAAATATGAAGTCACAGAGGTCACCATCAAAGAAGTTCATAAGAAATGCATGTTTAGAGAAAATGTCACAGCGTTTTAATATTGAAGATCCAAAGGCCATGCATGACAGAATATGACTAAAGTAGGGCTGAGAAAAAAAATCATTAGTCACTAAATAGAATGGACTGTCACTCAGCTAATAGTCTCTTGCAAGTAACAGCTCACTGAAGACAGAGACAGTTACAAAGAACGATCTTTATCTACACATGTTCAATTCACCAGCATCCCAATGGTAGTGTGAGCTTACAATAAAAGCTATTGGGCCAGAGTCAGCCTCAGAGACTTTGGGTGCCTGCCTGGGACCATTGGTGTGAATTTCTCTGAGCCTCATGAAAACCCTCTGGGAGCAAAACTCTTTCCATTCTTCCAGAGCAGCAGGTAGGGAGCCCCGAGAATGGTACATCAGAATGGCATCTCTGTTGTTAATGTCATATTTGGAACCCAACATCTTTCATGGAGCTTCAGCTTCAGCATCACCCTTTCCAATGAATATTCAGGGTTGATTTCCTTTAGGATTGGCTGGTTTGAAGCTCCAATACTTTGGCCACCTGATGCAAAGAGCTGACTCATTAGAAAAGATACTGATGCTGGGAAAGATTGAGGGCAGGAGGAGAAGGAGACAACAGAGGATGAAAAGGTTGGATGGCATCACTGACTCAATGAAAATGAGTTTGAGCAAGCTCCAGGAAAAATGGTGAAGGACAGGGAAGCCTGGCAGGCTGCAGTCCATGGGGTCGCAGAGTCAGACACGACAGCAAAAGGCTGCTGCTGCTGCTGCTAAGCCGCTTCAGTCGTGTCTGACTCTGTACAACCCCACAGACGGCAGCCCACCAGGCTCCCCCGTCCCTGGGATTCTCCAGGCAAGAACACTGCAGTGGGTTGCCATTTCCTTCTCCAATGCATGAAAGTGAAAAGTGAAAGTGAAGTCGCTCAGTCATGTCCGACTCTTAGCGACCCCATGGACTGCAGCCTACCAGGCTCCTCTGTCCATGGGATTTTCCAGGCAAGAGTACTGGAGTGGGTTGCCATTGCCTTCTCCATAGCAAAAGGCTAGATCATTTCAATTACCCCAAAGGGCATTTTTTAAAAGAAATCTGAAATCAAAACAATAAACGTTATTGTCTCCTGTGGCCCACCTCTAAACCGTTTCTATTTCATTAAAGATCACAGCCCTACAGGCCCAATGTGCCTGTGATTAGGGTCAGCACAAAACGAGGTTGTCCTGCTCACAGGACACAGGTCTCTGAAGAGCAGGGCACTGTGTGCCTGCTTTGCCTGACAAGTCCCAGCTGTCCAGAGGTAATTGTTTATTAATTAAAGGGATACCTTGTGGGCTCTCATATTCTCCCAGTTCGCACAATTGTCTATATGGCCATTCTGCTAAATAGTCAACAATTTTGAGTCCTCCAGGCTTTTCTCTTTCCCTTGCTCCTTTACTTCTTATCCCTAAACATCTTGAGAGGGCTTCGTTCTAATTCTGCTATTTGTTCCCATCAATATTCTACTGTCTCCCAGCACCTTGGAGACTGCCAGCCCCTGAGGTGCCCAGTAGGGCTGTGTCCCTGGGATCCTCCAGATGCCAGTCACACTGCATTCCTTGAAAAGGTGAAGGGGGACTTCCCTGATGATCCAGTGGCTAAGACTCCAAACTCCCAATGCAGGAGTCCCAGGTTCAATCCCTAGTCAGGGAACTAGACCTCACATGCCACTGCTAAAGATCTCACATGCTGCAACTAAGATCTGGCACAGTGAAATATATAAATAAATATTTTTAAGGGTGAAGGAAATCTCTCTCCTCGTCCTCTCCACATGCTGTATCTCTTGGGCCCCAGAGCAACAACTGTCTGTGACCTGAGCCCCGCAGAGTTCCCTGACCATTGAGCCCACAGCCCTTCTGTGTGGGCCACACACTTGTCCTTGGAGTGAATCAGGGGACATAATAGATCTCAACCAACTCTGTTCTTCCCCCACCGTCTGTTACCCCCTGCCCAAGCTCCTGCCCTACCAGCAGACCAGACATAAACACCTACTATCATAAGTTGAGTTGTCACCAAAAAACATATATACACTGAAGCCCTAACCCATGGTGCCTGTGACTTTACTTGGAAATAGAGCCCTGGCAGGTGTAACCCTGTTAAGATGAGGTCATTAGGGTGGGCTCTAGTCCAATATGGCTGATGTCCTTACAAGAAGATGAAAACACCATGTGGAGACAGACACTCAGGGACAACACCATGTGACAGCAGAGGCAGAGACTGGCGAGATGCAGCTACAAGCCATGGGATGTCAGGGACAGCTGGCCAGCACCAGGAGCTAGGACGAGGCAAGGAAGGAGTCCCAGAGTCTCAGAGGGAGTGTAGCTGGCAACACCTTGATTTTTAACTTCTTGCTTCCAGAATTGTGAAACGTTAAGTTTCTGGGTTGTTTTAAGTCACCAAACATATGATAATTTGTTACAGCAGCCTTAGGAAGCTAATCCAGGAACTTCCCTGGGTGGCTCAGTGGATAAGAATCTGCCTACCAATGCACGGGACATGGGTTCGATCCCTGACACAGGAAGATCCCACGTGCTGGGGAACAACTAAGCCTGTACACCACAACTACAGAACCTGCGCTCTAGAGTCCATGCTCTGCAAAAAGAGAAGCCACTACAAGGAGAAACCCACCCTCCATAATGAAGAGGAGCCCCCACTGGGGGCCACAGCTAGAGAAAACCCTGTGCACAGCCCTGTGCACAGGTCTTCCAACAAAGACCCAGCAAATCTAAAAATAAAATAAACTAATCCGCCCACTTCGGCTGTTCTGAGACGGTATAAATGCACTTCATCTCATTGTGCTTCATTTCCCTGACCTTATATTTGCTAGCCACAGAAAGTTACAAGGCAAAACAGAAAATCTTGCTCACTCTAAGGATCGGGGAGGAGGCCAGGAGACAGACTTATTTTCTGCTATTTTTTCAAAATCCGCCAACATTGATGTTCAGCAGCCTTGTTATCCTAGGAGATAAAAAGCCTTCCATCCTTCAGTGCTGGATAAACTACAATCAGAATGCTGGAGTGGGTTTTGGGTAGAGGCATGGGGCAGGACAAGATGTAGAGAAGATATGGCCCATTCTGACACCTCTGGAGTGATGCACTCAAATATCATCTTGATATCCAATCCAGATCAGCTGGGAGGTCTCATCCTTCTCCCCATGTGTTCACAGAAAAACACACATTTTCCATTAACTGCCGAGGTCACCGGCAGGGTGTTCTGGCAGAGCCGTGTGGAGAAGTTGTACAGCACCTGCCTACATATGTTTGGCCCAGTGCCCTCCCCTTGCTTCCCCTCTGATCAGAAGCACATTTATCTGCAACGTTTTTAAAGTCAGAAAAATAAAGAATCTCTCCTAGACTGTTTTGATTTTTAAAACCAATTCCAGACTGTGCATGGTATTTCGGTTGACTTTCAATTATAACATCCTATTGCATTTATTCTGTTCCGCGAGAACACAAAGAGAAATCACCTGTGAATATCTATCGCTGCAAAGACGAGCTCTTTCCTCATTTCTCTTCACTTCCCTTTCTTTGCAACTTTTCTCTCTCCTCTCGTCCCCCTGATCTGATTGTTCTCTTTTCTGATTCACTCAGTCTTTTCCCTTTTCCTCCCCTCAACCCAGACAGCCATCAGAGCCAATCTAAGCAAATCCTGAAGTTGGCAAATTTGTTCTTCAACACATCATGTTCCCTTTTCTGCACCGTTTCTGCCCTCAGCTCACAACTGCTGAGTATCTAAGGGTTCTCATATCTTTCTGTGCCTTTGTTTCCCTATTTGTACAAAAAAAAACTTGTTCTTTCCATTTGTAAACTAAAGGAAGTCATGCCATCTTCAAGGGAGTTGCTGTAAGGATTAAAATGTACTAGAGTATAAAACTGACAATATTCTGTAAGTTATACCACTCTCCTGTGTTTCAGCCTTCTCAGGCTCTGCTTCCTCCCCATTTTGTACCTCCCCCTACCCCCACCCCCCCAACCCCCATCCTGACACTGGACACTGATCCATAAAATTTTAAATAAAAGTGAAACCTCGTTCAAGACTGCTAATTTCTTTATTTCCAGTTGATGAAGAGAAATTTTGAATGCTAGGTCAAAGCATTTTAGCCTTAGAGGAGGGATCAGAAAAAAAGAGAGGCACCTCCATTGCCTAGAGAACAACGCCAGCCCCGATGATGTCACAACCCAGCCTTCTTCTTCCATGTTGAACTGTCTTCTTGTGAGAGGGAGAAAACAAGAGACAAACACGCAAAGACAGGCACACAGAAAGCTACAGTCCAGGGATCCAAAGGTCCAACAGCTGCTCTGACCTTGCGCCCTGCACCCCACCCCTAGGACACAGTGGTTAGAGACGTCCTTCTCTGCTGACTTTATTCAAACATGCCTTAACTTAAGATCCAGAAAGAAATGGTTGAGAACTTCTGGTCCCTCTCCTTGTCAAGTTCAAGCCTCCCTATTGAAGGAATAATGGGTTCCATGTATTCATTCCACAGTGACCAAAGCTTCTTTGCTTTGAACAGATTGACCTGTGCACCCCAGATGTCATCTAAGGCTATCTCAACCCACAAGAACCTATACACACTTGACTTGACCTATACACACTTTCATAGTCTATGACAGTTCAAACCCTCCCACGGGTTCCAAATGTTCCTTAGGCTTATTTCCATGAGGTCTCTTTTAACTCAGCCTTCAGTGCTGAACAAACTGCCTCTCTTTTACTCCACACAAAGTCAGAAACTAACCCTCTTCTCTCTAATTTAACACAGAAGAAAAAATCTGTTCTTGACAAATGAAGTCTGAATTAGTGTCACTGACACTAGGGGTGTCCCATCATGTACTGTAAGGCGTCTCCGATCCCATGGCCCTTTCCTCTCCTTCCTCCACCATTTCCCAGCCATCCACAGATTTCTCTTTCTGCCTCACACAGAGTAGCATCACTCTCTTCTCTCAAGACTTGACGTCAGCCAACACCATGGCCTTGAAAGAGTGTGCCCCTGCCCAAGAGAAATGACTATTGACAATTTCTAGAAGAACAAGTATCTCCTAAGCACACACCTGGAAGAATTCAGCAGAGGAGACCTTGTGTGAGGAAGGAGGAAAAATCAGAAGCTTTAGCAGCCAGAGTTGAAAGCCATGCATCTGTCACAGACACTGGCCCAGAGTGTAATAGGAATTCAGTGGAGCAAATGTAGCCAAAACCTGGGAAAGAGAAAGGTAGAAAGGAACTCTGTGACTCAGTTAGCTAAAGATGTGTTCAGAGAACTCAACAAAGACTTTGGCCACCTCTCTGCCCTGTTTCCTTATCTGCAAAATGTTATACTCAAGACTGACTGGGTCCTCATTCTTACTTCCTTGATGAAGATACCAAGGATGAAACAAACCAAATAACTCTCCAAAACAGAGATTTTATGTTATGTGTTTGGTATTTGGAAAGGAACATCAGCTTTTTTTTACTACACTAGGGCACTACTTAGTCACCTGAACTAATGTACTAAATAGAACACCAGAGTGAATGTCAGGGCAATTTGTCTCTGTCAATTGTCAATCCACTGATGGTCCAAACTTATTCAGCTGATCAAGTTGGCTTCACATGGGAAGGAAAGATGGAAACCTCTGAAGGGAGAGGAGGGCAGTTCCCTGATTGTGAGCATATGAATAGTTCTGTCCCCTTATAAGAACCTTCCAGCATCTGCTAAAGACAGAATATACACATTTATCTTGGAAGAGAGAAGGTGTTTCCCAAAATCCACGTACCCAAATTGTTAAGTCCAATATCCATCTCCCCTGCCACTTCCCTTTTCTAATAAAGCCTCTATACCATTTCCAGCATGGTTAACAGAAGTCAGTGAGCATAAGGGTCATAGCATAGTTACATCATGTGCTAATGTTGACCTGGCTTGACTTGATGGAGGGGGCTACCTAACACTGTCATTTCATTATCACCTCTGTGATCCTGGCTTCTGCTAAACATTAACAAAATGTTAAAGAACCAAATCAGTGACTGTTTTTGCTATTTGGGATTAATAGCCTGTTTCAGATTAACATGAATCAAAGGAACAAAATAAAAAAACAACTTAGAATTTGCAAAATAATAATAAAGTAAAGGAGAATACACAATTTCAAGTTGACACAGAGTCTAAAGAAAATAGATAGCTTCAGTCCTGGACTGGATGTCTTTCAAGTCTCTGGTTTCCTTGGGGGGTGAAATCCATAGGTTTCTGTTTACTCCTTGATAAAGAATGATGAGTTGATAAAGCACAGATTAAGCAAAGATCCTCTTCCACATGTCTGTAGACAAAATGTCAATCAAGGGACCCACTATGTAAGTAGAACACAGTACATGTAATCTAAGGCCTCCTTTTCAGGTGTCTAAGCCATTAGTGGGACCATAAGCCATTTAGCAACAACCCTTCTCACTCCAAGGAGAGAAGAGGCGGCTGACAAGTGACTCGTAGGCTCCCTACAGTCAGGCTTTTTATATGTGAATTTTCAATGAGAGTTTTCTGTGAATGCTTCCTTGATTAAAGTGGGGCCTTACAGAGGAATAAATGAGGAAATTCCAAATGTCAATTTCAAATGAGTGATTAGATTATTCTTCATTTTTAATTTATCCTTACAGCATGTACACACACATGCCACCAATACAAATAATCTAGAACTGATTTTTTTTTTTTTTTTACAAAAAGAAAACATAAGACCAATGCTTGGAACTTTGCTTTAGAAAAAGGTGTCAAGTGACAGACCTTTCTCCATCAACCATATCCATCTCCATAAAAAATACAAAAATGACATCTGAAAAGACCCACAGAAAAGTCTAGACCAACTCAGCTCCAGAGCCCCCTAAAGCAACATCGTCCAAATTATCCAGGCTAGAAAAATACACCCCAAGTCCTGCCAACTGGAACCATGACTGCAGCAATGGAGCTGAAGAATGCCGAGGAAGAAGGTAACAGGGAATGTACAGCCTGCTGCCAGGCAGGGGTTGCCAAGAACAATTACCAGAAAATTCCATCCTGCCGCAGACTTGGGTGATTTGATGGCAAGATATGCACAACTTCCACATTTTTGAAGGGCTTTGTTCTCAGAGAAACCCCTGACTGTCAGTAATGTGTCTGTCCTCATGTCAATTACAAAGGCAGATCCTGATTTTTCAAGCTGACAGCACTTAGGCCTAAGGATAGCCATTTTCTGAGTCTCTTAAAAATAGGCATCAGCAAACTTTTTGTAAAGGTTAGAGAGTAAATATTTTAGGTTTTACAGACCACATCGCTTTTATCACAATTATTGAACTCTGCTGCTGTAGCCTGAAAGCAGCTACAAATTATATATAAATGATTGATCACAGCCATGTTTCAGTAAACCTTTATTTACATGGACAAATATGAGTTGCTGACTGTAGCTTTCTGAGTCTTGTGTTAGACAGTCAACTTGTACCTTCTACATGCCCCTAGGAAGGCTAATCCACAGTTCACAGTGGACGTGAATACAGACAAACTGCTGTGTTAGTGTCAAGCTCACACTCATGTCCACTCTCCACATAACACTCTAGGAGACTCAGGGTGACTGCAAATTCTCTTCAACTCTTCTGATAGAAGGGGTAAGATCTTTACTCTCTCCTCTTGAATCAGAACTGTCTCTCTTGTATACAGTGGAGTATTACTCGGCCATAAAAAGGAATGAAATTAGGTCATTTGTGGAGATATAGATGGACCTAGAGACCATCTTACAGAGTGAAGTAAGTCAGAAAGAGAAAAGCATATATATTACTGCATATATGTGGAATCAAGAAAAATGGTATACAGGATACTATCTGCAAAGTAGATATAGAGACACAGACATAGAGATCAACATATGGACACAAAGTGGGAAAGCGGGGATGGAAAGAATTGAGATTGGGATTGACATATATATAGTATTGATACTATGTATAAAATAGATAACTAATGAGAACTTACTGTGTAGCACAGGGAACTGTACTCAATGTTCTGTGGTGATCTAAATGGGCAGGAAATTGAAAAAAGAGGGGATGTGTGTGTGAATATATATATATACACACACATATATATACACATACATATAGCTGATTCATTTTGCTGCACAGTAGAAACTAATAAACAATGTAAAGTAACTATATTCCAATAAAAATTAATTTAAAAAAATTTTTTAAATACTGTCTCTGTACAGAGATGTAAAGAACAGACTTTTGGACTATGTGGGAGAAGGCGAAGCTGGGATGATTTGAGAGAAAGCATTGAAACATGTATATTACCACATGTAAAATAGATGACCAGTGCAAATTTGATGGATGAAACAGGGAACTCGAAGCTGGTGCTCTGGAACAACCCAGAGGGATGGGTTGGGGAGGGAGGTGGGAGGGGGGTTCAGGATGCTGGGACACATGTACACCCATGGCTGATTCATGTCAATGTGTGGCAAAAACCACCACAATATTGTAAAGTAATTAGCCTCCAATTAAAATTAATTAATTTTTAAAAATACTTTCTCTGTGATTGCCTGACCAATAGAATATAACGCAAGGGATAATATGCTGGTTTCCAGGCTGGTGGTTTCTCAAGCATGCTTTTTGTTGCACTGGCTTGTGGAATCCAGTTGCCATACTGTGAGGAAGTCCAAGCAGCCCCTCAGAGAGATCCACATGGAGAGGAGTCAAGGCTCCTGCCAATACCTCCAGCTGAGCTTCTAGCCAAGCCCCCAAAGCACCCCTCACATGGTCTTCCACATATGCTACTGTCTGCTGTTCTGACGCAGAGGGGCAGTAGGATGCTATAAAGTGTTGGGGAATGAAACCTCTAGATGAAGAGCCTGGGTCCCTAAGAAGCTGAATGGGGCAGTTTTTCTCCCCTAACCTGCATCCCACCAACCTGTAGCCATTAATCTGCACTAGACTCCAACAAACCTGTGCTTATTAAGCCACTGGGATTGTTAAGGTTGCTACCTACTCCATACAGTTGGCATACCCTAAAAAAGAAGGACAAAAGGAAGATATATGCCACTCTGGACAAGCATTACAGCAGAGCATCAGATATTTCTAAAGCTAAATCAGTAGGACTCTATGATTGACTCACACTGTGAATTAGAGCTTTCTGTGTTCTAAAACCTATGAGAAGCATGGGTTATTTATTCAGGGAAATCTACTGAATTGTGGAGCTTATTTATATGCGGCTGACCAGATGCACTTGAA
This sequence comes from Bison bison bison, assembly GCF_000754665.1. Lineage (NCBI taxonomy): Eukaryota > Metazoa > Chordata > Mammalia > Artiodactyla > Bovidae > Bison > Bison bison. The sequence continues at coordinate 5,077,847 of NW_011494607.1, forward strand.
AAGACAAGGCTTTTTCCACAGCTGGTCCTCAGGAAGCAAAAGGGAAAGGTGGTGGGTGGGGAGAAATGAGCCGGTTGAGACTAACATATACATACTACTATTTATAAAATAATCAGCAAGGATCCAGGGTATAGCACAAGGAACTCTACTCAACACTCTGTAATAACCTTTACGGGGAGAGAACCCAAAAAAGAACACAGATATGTCTATGTTGTTGTACGCCTAAAAAAGAAAAGAAAAAAACCCTGCAATACTGTAAATCACCTATTCTCCAATACAAAATAAAAGAGAGAGAAAGAGACAGGGGTCTCTGGGCTGTGAGAGCTGGTGAAAGCTGCCCCACGACCCCTCACACACACAATGACTGGTCATTATTCACTACCTCTCTGGTTAAAGAAATTTTATTTCCCAGTATATATGGAAAAATGACCTGAAAGGACTTATCCTTCAGACCTGGAGTCAGCAAACTATGGCCCCAGGGCCAATCAAGCTTGTTGCCTATTTTATGCAGTCTGTGAGCTGAGAATTTGTAAATAGTTGGAAAAACTCAAAAGAAATATCTAGATCAAATGCAAATTATATGAAATTCATGTTTCAGTGTTCCATGAATAATGGTTTATTGGAACACAGTTCGCCATGTTCTTTAAATATTGTCTAAAGCTACTTTCTCATGACAACAGCAAAGTCAAGCAGTTGTGATAGGAACACCAGGCCTGCAAAGCCTAAAGTATTTAGTATCAAGCCCATTAAAGAAAATTTTCACAGCCTTCCTTGGACCACTATGGTCCATGAACTCTTTATTCTGAATTAATTTACTGGATTGGCCCTTGTCCTAACAAACTCTGAGGAGCTTATCCTAACAGTTTAATAAGGAAGCAGGAGGTAAATTGAAGGAGAAAATCAAAGCACTCTGTGCAGGACACACCACCGAGGTAGGGAGGCACAGGGAAGGGTCCCTGAAAGTCAGGAGGTGTCACCAGACACCTGGGAGAAGGATGTCCAGCCCAAGGAAACAGTCAGGGAACTAAAGGAGAGGGAAAAGGTGGAAGACAAAAAAATGTTCCTTGAGTTAGTCTCAACTCCCCCAAGGTGTAAACACATCCAGTGGTTTTAATGTTTTACTAAAGTGAAACAAATTGGTCAAAAGAATCATGTATAAAGTAGGGATTAATCTCAAAAAATATATACAAACAGCTCATGCAGTTCAATATGAAAAAACAAACAACCCAATCAAAAAGATGGGCAGAAGACCCAGATAAACATTTCTTCAAAGAAGATATGTAGATGGCCAAAAGGCACAGGAAAAGATGCTCAACATCACTACTACTACTACTACTACTAAGTCGCTTCAGTCGTGTCCGACTCTGTGCGACCCCACAGATGGCAGCCCACCAAGGTCCGCCATCCCTGGGATTCTCCAGGCGAGAACACTGGAGTGGGTTGCCATTTCCTTCTTCATTGCATGAAAGTGAAAGTGAAGTCTCTCAGTCGTGTCCAACTCTTCGCAACCCCATGGACTGTAGCCTACCAGGCTCCTCCATCCATGGGATTTTCCAGGCAAGAGTACTGGAGTGGGGTGCCATTGCCTTCTCCGTCAACATCACTAATTATCAGCAAAATGCAAAACAAAACTACAATGAAGTATCACCCCACACTGGTTAGAATGGCCATCGTCAAAAAATCTACAGACAACACTTATTGGAGAGGGTGTGGAGAAAAGGCAGCCCTCCTACCCTGTTGGTGGGAATGTATATTGGTATAACCACTACTTTGTTGTTTAGTCACTAAGTCATATCTGACTCTTTTGTGAACCCCTGGACTGTAGCCCACCAGGCTCCTCTGTCCATGAGATTTCCCAGGCAAGATACTAGAGTGGGTTGTCATTTCCTTCTTCAAGGACCATTATTGTGGAGAACTTAAAAAGCTAAAAATAGAATTACCCCATGACCCAGCAATCCCACTCCTGGGCATATACGCAGAGAAAACCGTAATTCCAAAAGAGACATGCATCCCAATGTTTACTGCAGCACTATCCACAATAGCTAGGATATTGAAGCAACCTAAACGTCCATCAACAGATGAATGAATAAAGTATATTTTTAAAGTGTTTTAAAAGAGAAACCCAAAGGGCAGACTCTTTTCACTGAAACTCAATATATTCCACATTTGTGAAAATTATTAATTCAACATTAATACCACCTGTCCCCAGATCTGTTCTCTCAGTGATAGGGTCGCTAGTCCTGTCCATGTATCCAGCTGACCTCTTTTCTTACCTGCTGCTTTATGAGGAGCTGAGGTCTCACTCTGGGCCTCCAGTGAGTAGAAACAATAGAAAAATCACACCAAAACTTCAAAGGGCTCTTCATTCAGGCCAGCTCTGAAGCCACATCCCTTAAAACCTCCCTAAATTTGGCTCTGGAGGGGCCCAGAAGGGCCAGTAAGGGATTAGGGAAAAGAGAAATCTTTGTTCTCTCTCTGATCTCCAACCTAACATCAGCCCAGAGTTACAGCCTGGACAGTTGGCACAAGTTGGCACTGGGACGCAGGTGGATTAACTTTGAGATTTGTTCTCAGGAATCTTTCTTTTCAAATGGTTGGGAAAAGCTTCAAAGTAACAGCCGACGTGTACACACTGCTGTATTTAAAATGGATAACAAACAAGAACCTACTGTATAGCACAGGGCACTCTGCTCAATGTTATGTGGCAGCTTGGACGGGAGGGGAATTGGGGAGAGAACGGATACATGTATATGTATGGCCGAGTCCTTTTGTTGTACACCTGAAACTGTCACAGCATTGTTAACTGACTATAATCCAGTACAAAATAAAAAGGCTTTAAAAAGTACAAACCATGATACATGAGTTTTTCCTTAAAAATAATAACACAGATTTTGCATCTGTGTGGATTTCAAGTGCAAATGGAGTCAAGAAAAGAAGTCTTTAAATAAAACCTCACCCACTTCTCCCTTCTTCTACACGTTTCCACAGTCTTTGCACTCCCCACCCCCTTAATTTTTCACTCACTCTTTCCTCCCTTTAAAATTCCCCTGACCCACAGTGCCCAAGACTGCAAGAAAAGAAAAAAAAAGACTACTCGCTTTTATTAAAAAGAAACAATTAATAATAACAATCCTTTAAAGACCATCAGTGTCTTAAGATGACCATCAGGAGGCCATCAGGACTTAAGATCATATAAATGCTGGTTGTAAGCATGATGCCCTGATCTGATGCACAAAAACAAAGATGTCAAAAATGGTAGTGAGCCAAAACCAAGACTGTTAGGCCTGGAAATAAAGTGAAGCATAGCCTTGCTCAGTTAGGTCACTTCACAGATGGAGCCAGTGAAAGACCCATTCCAGGCTGTCTCTCCAGTTCTCAGGTGAGGGCTGCCTCTGAGATACCCTACTCCCTCCAGGTTTTCCTTCTGTCCTCCCCAACCCTCCAGGTCTGTTGCCTTCAGAACTAGCCAAGCATTTCACCTACTAATCAAGATACATATCCATATGAACCATTTTTGTTTTATGTAAAACTGCAGTGAAGTTTCTCATGGAATGCCACATGAGTACCCCTTGTAGAAGCCAACCAATAAGCTAGCATAATCCTCTGAGAATGTGGGTCTCACCTTAAATACCTAAGTAAAATGGATCCCTAAAGAAAGCCTGTGATAATCCCTTTAACAAAGTAGATAATAGGCTCACAATCTATCCAACTTGTTGCTGACTATTAATGTTTACAACTGACTTTTCTAAGAATATTTTCACAACTTCAGATCTACCAAAGAAGTGGCCCTACCATATAGGGAACTAAAGCAATTTAGCCTGTAGGGAACAAAGACTATGATATTGTAAGCTAACCTCATACAAGATTAGTTCAGTCAGCTAACTTATCGTTTCAACTTCATTCACAAAATATGGTTTGCATAAACTGTATCCTATAAAAGGGCATATGTATTCAGCCGAAGAAATAGGAGTGCAGACAGGGAAAGGTTTAGGTAAAGATATGGTTTGGATCTTTTCACCATAGAATCGCTCAACTCCACAAGCCAGACTTTACCTTCATACATTATGAACAATACGTACCAAATTTTATTTCACATATCACTGACTGTAAATCAACGAAGCCAGAATGTAATTCACAGCATCAGAGAGAAGTTAACCTGACCCAAATCAGCAGCCAGAGTGGCTCAGTCCAGCTAATTGCGGCAGCAGAAGTGGCACTTCACAAGGGATGCAGATCAAATGAAAAATGGAAACTAATAAAAGAATAATGCTATGCCTATTCCAAAAATGTGTCCTAATAGGGAAGTCAGTGATAAGGGCAGAAAAATTGAACTGGGTTTTGAAAAAGGCCAATTGCAAGTGACTATAGGAGAAAGCAACTTGTCAACTATGTCACTGTCCCCTGTGGTCTTGGTCTCTGTGGTTTTCAATGTGGACAGCACAACAGTCACCATCTTAAAATGCACATGGGTCAGCCCCAACTCAAATCAGTTGAATCCTGAGTGAGTTGCAGCATCTTCATTTTTAAGAGGCTTTTCAGGAGATTTGAGCATGAGCCATCATTGAGAACCACTGCCTCTCCTCAAGGCACCTCCAATGTCCAAAACCCCTAACTGGGCAAAGAGCAAAACCAAGATGGCTTACAAAGTAACTTGGAGGTAACTGTTTAGCCATTATGAAAACTGATTACAAATTCTTCTTTGCTCTAACAACCAGCCTTCCCAGAGAAGACATCCCGAGTTGGCACACATTCCCACTCCCAGTCCATACACAAGTTTCAACTGGCTCCAGGGCCCTGCTAAGAAGATGATGACCCAGACAAGAAGAGAAAGTACATGGTGCAGAATTGAGAGTCATCGGAGCTCAACAACTTTGCCTGCACAATGATTACAAGCATACTCTTATGCTGGCATACTGCCAAGGCTAATGGGGCTACTCAAATGTTCTTATATTGCTGGGTTTCCTACAGGTGTTGTGAAGGTTGATGGAATTTTTTTCGTGAAATAGCTCTAAAAGTTCTCATAAGTAAGTCAGGAAGACCCATTTCTAACAGGTTTTCCTTCCTACCTCTGAATCAAAGCTATAGTCCTTAAATATACAATATTTTCAGTCTTTTAGACATGTTGAAGATCTGTTAACCACCAGCAGATGTGTGTATAATGGTTTTCTTTGGACAAAATTAAAGCTATTCACCCCGCTAAATCCCTCTAGCTGCTTCAAGGTGTCTTGAATCCAAAATGTAGTTAATTTAGCATGTGCTTCACGGTGGCTAATTAAAATATGCTTTAGGTAGTTCAGCATATTTTCCCATGCAGTTTTCCCCCCTTAGCTGGTCTACTTCTTTCCTTTCTTTATTTCTGTGATGCACCCAAGGATTACGTTATTTAAGAAACCATAGTGCAAAGAATAACCATTGGCCAATTCTAGCTGAAATGCAATATTAACCCCTAATTTATTCTTCTGAGAAAAATCATGCTCCACCATCCTTTCATTCATTTTCCATTCAAAGCTAAGCTTTCAGCCCTAATTGCTTAATGGTAGCTTCCCAGATGGAATCCCAGCCTACTTTCCAACCCAGGCACCATAGGGATGCAGGTGGAGGAGGAGAAGCTAAATCTGAATTGTCAGAAGCTTCTGGACATTCATTTCATGAAATCATCTTGCAGCAAACCTATCTAATGAAAATCAGATCTCATCCAGAGGAGGGAAATTTGCTTTCCTGGATAAAACCTAATTGGTCCCATAAGATCTATTATGCCAAGAACTAAAGGTCCTGTCTACACAGCACTAAATGAAGTGGTCAATGAATTTAGCCAAGATCCCTAATAAAAAAATATATTCTCTTGGACTTCAAATCCTTTTAGGGAACATATTGGAGAGAGTGACTCATATTTATTAATGGGTTTCAGGCACACTTGTTCCTTGATCAAATAAATACATGGTTAATCAACAGATATATTTGAAGGTTTCCTATGTGTTCAGTCAGAACTGTGCTAAGTCAGAAAGGAGATCTGGAAGATGCATAAGGCCAATGCAAAAGAAATGAGGGTTTTGCATGACTTCTGCTTTCAATTACAGGTTATGAAGCAACCTAACACATATAAGTTCTGAAATTTTGGAGTTTTTCTCTTTTGCTACTAAAAAAAATTCAAAGTCATCTCCATTTTAGCTACCAGAATGTAGCATAATGAATGGCACACAGTAAGTAGTCTTAACAAATACGTGTGGCATTAACAAACAAGTGAATATAAGAATATTCTTCTGAGTATACAGAGTACTTTAAAAGCTGAGCAGTTATAACAAAAACAGTCTCTTAAGTGCTGGCATACCTGTTAACAAGAGACTGCTCGATCTTTACTAAAAATCCGTGCCGTTTCCTTCTTCCTGTTCCTGAACACACAGCTAATCCCCATTTTGCAGCCCTCTTCATAGTGATGAGTTCTAGCCAACTGAATCCCCCTGTAAAATGGATGAGCCATTTCTGCGTCTCTTTTCTATACTCCTCCCCTTCTGGCTAACTGGGTTGGGACAACCACCTTGGGCTAGAAGGCCTTGTGCTTGTGATAGCAGCGCCCCCGTCAGGCTGTACCCCTGCATGACAGCAAAGGTTTCCCACCAGCCCAGACAATACAAGTACTATTAAAATTATTCCATTTTTACAGGTGAGAAAACAGTCACAGAGAAGTTAATCGTAGATAAAGAAGTGCAAGGAATCTGAACTGGAACACATTTCTATCTCAACACATTTCTTGCTCCAAATGCTTAAAGAAGCTTCTGAATCACGGACCTCTAACCTCTTCCAGGTGACCATTCCCACAACCTGGAATAAAATCAATGATCTCTCCCCATGTGCCATTCATGGGGTTCGTGTTTCACCTCCTCCTTTACCTCTCATAGCTGCGACCACCCCTGTGGGTGCACATCATCATGGGACTGACCCCCTTAGAAAGTCTATCCCACACCTACCATAGCTTTCTATCTGATACTAGCTATTTTGTCCACCTCTCAAATAACAACATGCTGCCTGTTCAGTAATAGACTTAAACAGCATAAGAGAGTTTGAGCATGCAGGAGCCTTTTCTTCATTTAAAAAAAAAAAGTCTGATTACACAAATCTTGTAGAAGGTCAGCAAGAAAACTGCTGAACACTTTGCTATCTTGCTATTAAAATGTCCCCATTAAAGTGTTCAGAGGTGGGAAAGTAATACCTACAGAATACATTGAAAGGTTACATATAGTAATGCTCAAATATTTCCATAATTTACAGTAGTATCAAAGGTGACAGGCATGATTTACAAATCAGAATGTTCTATCTGAGATGTCCAGTTCAGTTCAGTTCAGTCGCACAGTCGTGCCCGACTCTTTGCGACCCCATGAATCACAGCACGCCAGGCCTCCCTGTCCATCACCAGCTCCCGGAGTTCACTCAGACTCACGTCCATCGAGTCAGTGATGCCATCCAGCCACCTCATCCTCTGTCGTCCCCTTCTCCTCCTGCCCCCAATCCCTCCCAGCATCAGAGTCTTTTCCAATGAGTCAACTCTTCGCATGAGGTGGCCAAAGGACTTTAACATCATTCCTTCCAAAGAAATCCCAGGGCTGATCTCCTTCAGAATGGACTGATTGGATCTCCTTGCAGTCCAAGGGACTCTCAAGAGTCTTCTCCAACACCACAGTTCAAAAGCATCAATTCTTCGGCACTCAGCCTTCTTCACAGTCCAACTCTCACATCCATAAATGACCACAGGAAAAACCATAGCCTTGACTAGACAGACCTTTGTTGGCAAAGTAATGTCTCTGCTTTTGAATATGCTATCTAGGTTGGTCATAACTTTCCTTCCAAGGAGTAAGCATCTTTTAATTTCATGGCTGCAGTCACCATCTGCAGTGACTTTGGAGCCCAAAAAAATAAAGTCTGACACTGTTTCCTGAGGGTTAATTCATGTAATCAGTAAAACTCCCCAGGGCAGAGAGGCCTCTGAGCTGGGGAATGACCTCAGGAGTACCGCCAAAGTGCAAAGAACTTTAAAATAGCCCCATACAAAGGGAGTATTATTGCCAATGGTTTGATCACACCCAATCCACCTAGAAGGGAAATACATATCTTGTCCCTGAAATGTCTCACATGCATAGGATAGAAACTTCACACACACACACACACACAAACACAGAGGAGAGTCATGCATTTCAAAAATCAAGTGCAATTTAAAATCCCAGAGGCCACAGCTGGCTCCAGAAAGCAAAGTGGGAAGACAGTCAACCACAGTTTCCAACTCCTGCTTTGTGTACCTTGCTAACCAAAATCAATACATTAAATCCATGTGGTGACTGTGTAAGCATCCTCTTTCCTTTGAGGACGTCCAAGCTGATGGTCTGTCATTTGGGCAAGTGCTTACCCCAGATTCTGGTAATGTTCTCAAGGACACTGGCTGTTCTAGAATCCCAATACTAATGAAGCAAAAACACAAACAGCTGCTCCCATCTAAATCTTCTGAATGACACTGGGTGTACTGTTTTCATAAATTAAATTTTTGAACCGATGCCAACTGCTACAAATATTGATATTCACTATATCATTTTTTTATAAAAGTCTTTAGGTAACAACAAAAGAAGGCCAAAATAAGCTAGGGATAGAGTTGTGGTACAGGTGATACAGAAGTTAGTGTGATCATAGCGCTAGAAGACATTCTCCCCTTGACTCTCAACTATATGTAATTACAGGAATAGGACATGGCCAGGACACTGGCTTCTAAATTTAAAATCATTTTATTTGCCATTTTAATGGGTTTTTATGTATCATTTGGGACTATTGGGCCACTTCCAGAATACATAAGGAAGAGGTATTAGAATGGACCTAAACAGTGGAAACAGTGTCAGACTTTATTTTTTGGGGCTCCAAAATCACTGCAGATGGTCACTGCAGCCATGAAATTAAAAGACACTTACTCCTTGGAAGGAAAGTTATGTCCAACCTAGATAGCATATTCAAAAGCAGAGACATTACTTTGCCAACAAAGGTCTGTCTGGTCAAGGCTATGGTTTTTCCTGTGGTCATTTATGGATGTGAGAGTTGGACTGTGAAGAAGGCTGAGTGCCGAAGAATTGATGCTTTTGAACTGTGGTGTTGGAGAAGACTCTTGAGAGTCCCTTGGACTGCAAGGAGATCCAATCAGTCCATTCTGAAGGAGATCAGCCCTGGGATTTCTTTGGAAGGAATGATGCTGAAGCTGAAACTCCGGTACTTTGGCCACCTCATGCGAAGAGTTGACTCATTGGAAAAAACTCTGATGCTGGGAGGGACTGGGGGCAGGAGGAGAAGGGGACGATAGAGGATGAGATGGCTGGATGGCATCACTGACTCGATGGGCGTGAGTCTGAGTGAACTCCGGGAGTTGGTGCTG
>NW_011494607.1:5087375-5088271 GCF_000754665.1 Bison bison bison
ATGAGATGGCTGGATGGCATCACTGACTCGATGGGCGTGAGTCTGAGTGAACTCCGGGAGTTGGTGATGGACAGGGAGGCCTGGCGTGCTGCAGTTCATGGGGCTGCAAAGAGTCGGACACGACTGAGCGACTGAACTGAACTGAACTGAACTGAATAAGAGAAGGATGGAACTGATCAGTTCACCCTTGGAAAACTACTAACTGTATGCCAACTTACAGGTGAGAAAATTAGAAACAATAAGAAAAATATGGTAAGTTTTTCATAAGGTTTAATGTATTCAGTTTAAAGGACTGTATAATTATAAAATTATGTCATTTCCATTCTTTTGATGTGTCAATGTCATTTTTCAGAAAATAATATGACTAATAGATGAGATAGCTGGTAACTTTTTGTCCAAAATTGGCAAATTTTATTTTTTTTAAATACAAATTTATTTATTTTAATTGGAGTTTAAATTGAATACTTTACAATATTTTATTGGTTTTGCCACACATCAATATGAATCTGCCACGGGTGTACACATGTTCCCCATCCTGAACCCCCCTCCCACTTTCCTCCCCATACCATCCCTCTGGGTCATCCCAGTGCACCAGCTCCAAGCATCCTGGTGCACTGGTGCGCCAGTATCATGCATTGAATCTGGACTGGCTATTCATTTCATATATGATATTATACATGCTTCAATGCCATTCTCCCAAATCATCCCACCCTCTCGCTCTCCCACAGAGTCCAAAAGACTGTTCTATACATCTGTGTCTCTTTTGCTGTCTCGCATACAGGGTTATTGTTACCATCTTTCTAAATTCCATATATATGTGTTAGTATACTGTATTGGTGTTTTTCTTTCTGGATTACTTCACTCTGTATAATAGGCTCCAGTTTCTTCCACCTCAT
>NW_011494607.1:5088371-5092914 GCF_000754665.1 Bison bison bison
ACATCTAGGTTGTTTCCATGTCCTGGCTATTATAAACAGTGCTGCGATGAACATTGAGGTACACGTGTCTCTTTCAATTCTGGTTTCCTCAGTGTATATGCCCCTCAGTGGGATTTCTGGGTCATAAGGCAGTTCTATTTCCAGATTTTTAAGGAATCTCCACACTGTTCTCCATAGTGGCTGTACTAGTTTGCATTCCCACCAACAGTGTAAGAGGGTTCCTTTTCTCCACACCCTCTCCAGCATTTATTGCTTGTAGACTTTTGGATCACAGCCATTCTGACTGGCATGAAATGGTACCTCATTGTGGTTTTGATTTGCATTTCTCTGATAATGAGTGATGTTGAGCATCTTTTCATGTGTTTGTTAGCCATCTGTATGTCTTCTTTGGAGAAATGTCTGTTTAGTTCTTTGGCCCATTTTTTGATTGGGTCGTTTATTTTTCTGGAATTGAGCTGCAGGAGTTGCTTGTATATTTTTGAGATTAGTTGTTTGTCAGTCGCTTCATTTGCTATTATTTTATCCCATTCTGAAGGCTGCCTTTTCACCTTGCTAATAGTTTCTTTTGTTGTGCAGAAGCTTTTAATTTTAATTAGGTGTAATTTGTTTATTTTTGCTTTTATTTCCAATATTCTGAGAGGTGGGTCATAGAGGATCCTGCTGTGATTCATGTCGGAGAGTGTTTTGCCTATGTTCTTCTCTAGGGGCTTTATAGTTTCTGGTCTTACGTTTAGATCTTTAATCCATTTTGATTTTATTTTTGTGTATGGTGTTAGAAAGTGTTCTAGTTTCATTCTTCTACAAGTGGTTGACCAGTTTTCCCAGCACCACTTGTTAAAGAGATTGTCTTTTTTCCATTGTATATTCTCACAATTGGCAAAATTTAAAAGTCAACTATTCTTTCCTATGGCCAAAAAGATGTTACTGAGATTCTCCTGGTCCATGGAATCCAAATTCTAGGAGCTAATTCAGTCTCCCTCCTGAAACTTGCAGTTAAAATATAGCAATAGCAGATGATGAGATCGCCTCGATGACTCCCAACATGAGTGATCGATCATGGAAACCAGAGTTTTCAAGTCTAGAAGTATTTCCTGACCATCTTCTGTGGACGTGGTTATCTATTGTATGCATACATGCATGCCCAGTCGCTCAGTTGTGTCTGCCTCTTTGCAACCCATGGACCGTAGACCACCAGGCTCCTCGGTCCATGGGATTCTCCAGGAAAGAATGCTAAAGTGGGTTGATACTTCTTATTCCAGGGGATCTTCCCAACCCAAGGATAGAATCTGTGTCTCTTGTGTCTCCTGAATTGGTAAGAGGATTCTTTACCAACTGAGGCACTTGGGAAGCCAATTTTATGTGTAGTAGTGTGTTTATGTTATTTAGGAGTTTGGAATTATATCCCAAATTAGGAGTTTGGGATTAACATATACACACTACTATACATAAAATAGATAATCAACAAGGACCTATTGTATAGCACAGGGAACTCTACTCGGTACTCTGTCATAAGCTATATGGGAAAGGAATCTGAAAAGGTAGTATTAATACATACGTATACATATAACTGAATCACTTTGCTGTACACCTGAAACTAACAACTTTGTAAATCAACTGTACTCCAATATAAAGCAAAAAAATAAATTAGAAAAAGAAGACTAAAGAAGAGAAAGATGATATGTATAGATGTGGAGGAAAGTGAAGTGACAGGATCAGCTAATACAGATGAGTCCTGAGAGCCCAAAGGAATTAGGCACCAGGCAGCCCCTTGACATAGGCCTAAAATGAGATGCTAAGGAATGTAGGCACAACTCTGTGACACACTCATGACTGTCATACTTAATCCACGTATAAGGCCAACCAGGAATAAAATGACAAGGAAATGTCAGGGAAGATCCCGAAATTCATCCTATCCCACAAGACTGAAACCAAAACTAAGCCTCCATCCAAAGTCCTTTGGTCTGTAAATCAATTTAAAATCTTTAAAGGTATCAAGCCCGGTGATAAGCCCATCACAATAATTCACAGGAGAGATGAGGCAAATATAGTCTAGTTTATACATTAAAATGGTTTATAATACTATTTATGACAATAATGTTTGTGACAAAATACAATATTTTAGTATTTTATTTTTTATTTTTCTCCTTAGAAAGAAATTAATTTTTAATTTTAATTTAATTAATTTAAATTTAATTTCGTTTTCTCCTTAAACAGGTGACAATTAAAAAAGGTCAAGAGACTGTAGTCTCTACCTAAAAAGAGCATCAGATTCAGTTTTGTTAATGATGTTTCTCTTACATATTTAGTCATGAAGATTGTCTTTAGTATCTCAAGTTCCCAGTTTTAACATTGTTTCCCTTTTCTGCTCTGTCCTTGGTTCCAGGTTTTGGTACACAATTTTTTTGTACTGAGGAAAATATTTGCCATATAAGTTGTATATACCTTAGAAAAATGTTAAGGCAAGATCTGTATTTTACAGACATATTTGCAGTTTAAGGGTTTTATCATACTATGGAATCAAAGGTATCGATCCATCACACGCATTCACCCCTACTTGGTACAGAGAGGTCTTTGTACAAAGGAGCAGGCATTATTCTATATGTGCCTTTTCTGTAAATATTTAAACTAGATTATACAAAATGCCAAAGCCCAGGTTCCAAAGAGCACTGTGGCCAACAGGGATTGGCCACACTAGCAGTAAATAAAACTCATCAAGGTTTTGCTATGTCCCAGGCATATTTACATAACTATGTATAACCAACCCCATTAATCTTCAAAACAATTCTATGAAGCAGTTACTGTTTTATAGATGAGAAAACTGAAGTGAGAGAAGTTATCTGACATGCCAGGTCACAAGTACAGCATATGCCAGAGCCAAGGTTTAAACCCTGCTGGTTTGACACCAGGGCTTGTGTCCTGAAGCACTCTATGATACTGCCTAGGAAGCTGGCTCAGAGCAAGGACTCTGAACCTGGCAGATCTGCACTCAAATCCTGTCTCTACCATCTCCCACCTGGTGACCATGAACTAATTACCCAGCTTCTCTGAATCTCAGTTTGCTGTTTGCTTGCCTCACAGGGTTATTATGAGTTGTAAATGAGCCCATACCTGGCTGAATGTACCCAAATGTAAAATATAAACAGGATCAATACTGTCAAAATGTCAGTTCTTCCTGACTTGACCAATAGATTCCACAGATTTATAGGTTCAGTCAAAATCCCAACAAGTTATTTTTTGGATATCAACAAATTGGTTGTAAAATTTATATGGAGAGGGAAAAGACCCAAAATACTAAACACTATATTGAAAGAGAAGAATAAAGTTGGAGGACTGGTGTTACCCAACTTCAAGACTTATTATAAAGCTACAGTATTCAAGACAGTGTGGTATCATCAAAAGAATAGACACATAGATCACAGAGCAGAAGTGAGAGCCCAGAAATAGACCCACATAAATAGAGTCAACTGATTCTTGACTAAAGAGCGAAGGCAAAACAATGGAAAAAAGATAGTCTTTTCAACACATGGTGCTGGAACAACAGGGCTTCCAAATGCAAAAAAAAAAAAAAATTAATCTAGATAGAAACTTCACACCCTTCACAAAATTAATTCAAAATGGATCACAAACTCATATGTAACACAAAACTATAAAACTCCTAGAAAATAACATAGAAGGAAATCTAGATTACTTTGTATAAGATGATGATTTTATGAAACACACCAAACTCATGATCCATGAAAGAAAAAATTGATAAACTTGACTTAATTAAAATTAAGAATTTTTGCTTTGCAAAATCCACTGTCAAGATAATGAGAAAATAAGCTGGGGAAAATGATTGCAAAAAAAGACAAGCTGATAAAGGACTATTATCCAGAATATACAAAGAATTCTAAAACTCAACCAAACAATAAATGATGTGATTTTTCTAAAAGGGTAAAATAAATAAATTAATAGAAATGGGCAAACAGTTCAGTTTAGCTTAGTCATGTCTGACTCTTTGCAACCCCATGAATCGAAGAACACCAGGCCTCCCTGTCCATCACCAACTCTCGGAGTTCATCCAAACTCATGTGCATTGAGTTGGTGATGCCATCCAGCCATCTCATCCTCTGTCATCCCCTTCTCTTCCTGCCCTCAATCTTTCCCAGCATCAGGGTCTTTTCAAATGAGTCAACTCTTTGCATGAGGTGGCCAAAGTATTGGAGTTTCAGCTTCAACATCAGTCCTACCAATGAACACCCAGGACTGATCTCCTTTATAATGGACTGTTTGGATCTCCTTGCAGTCCATGGGACTCTCAAGAGTCTTCTCCAACACCACAGTTCAAAAGCATCAATTCTTCGGTGCTCAGCTTTCTTTATATTCCAACTCTCACATCCATACATGACTACTGGAAATACCATAGCCTTGACTAGACAGACCTTTTTTGACAAAATGTCTCTGCTTTTTAATATGCCATCTAGGTTGGTCATAACTTTCCTTCCAAGGAGTAAACATCTTTTAATTTTATGGCTGCAATCACCATCTGCAGTGATTTTGGAGC
>NW_011494607.1:5093014-5101548 GCF_000754665.1 Bison bison bison
TTGCCATGAAGTGATGGGACCAGATGCCATGATCTTAATTTTCTGAATGTTGAGTTTTAAGCCATCTTTTTCACTCTCCTCTTTCACTTTCATCGAGAGGCTCTTTAGTTCTTCTTCACTTTCTGCCATAAGTGTGGTGTCATCTACATATCTGAGGTTACTAATATTTCTCCTGGAAATCTTGATTTCAGCTTGTGCTTCTTCCAGCCCAGCATTTCTCATGATGTACTCTGCATATAAGTTAAATAAGCAAGGTGACAATATACAGCCTTGACACATACTCTTTTTCCTATTTGGAACAAGTCTGTTCCATGTTCAGTTCTAACTGTTGCTTCCTGACTTGCATACAGATTTCTCAAGAGGCAGGTCAGGTGGTCTGGTATTCCCATCTCTTTCAGAATTTTCCAGTTTATTGTGATCCACAGAGTCAAAGGCTTTGGCATAGGACACCTTGCCAAAGAAGACATGTGCTTAGTTGCTAAGTTATGTCCAACTCTTTGCAACTCTTTGGACTGCAGTCTGCCAGACTCCAGTCCATGGGATTCTCCTGGCAAGAATACTGGAGTGGGTTGCCATACCCTCTTCCAGGGGAAACCAGATATACAGATGGAAAACAAGCATATGAAAAGATGCTTCACATCAAATGTCATTAGGGAAATGCAAACTAAAACAATAATGAGATACCACTACACACCTAATAGAATGGCCAAAATCCAGAACTCTGACAACAACAAATGCTGACAGGCACATGGAACATGAAAACACTCATTCATTCTTAGTAGGAATGCCAAAATGGTTCAGCCACTTGGGAAAACAGTTTGGCTAAGTATATTCTTCCTATACAAACTGGAAATCTATGCAAAGGAGTTAAACATTTATGTCCACACAAAGTACACAAGGATATTTATAGTAGCTTTCTTCATAAATGCCAAAACTTGAAATCATCCAAGATGTCCATATAGATAAATAAACTGTGGTACGTCCAGGCAATAGAGGGTTTATACAGTGCTAAAAAGAAATGAACTATCAAGTTATGAAAAGATATGGAGGACATTTAAATGCCTGTTACTGAGTGGAAGAAGCCAAGCTGAAAAGGCTACATACTGATGATTATGAATGTATAACCTCCTGGAGAAGGCAAAACTACGGGACCTTAAAAGGATCAATGGCTGCGGGGGAGTAGGAGGGAATGAAGGATGAAGAGGCAGAATTTTTAGGACACTGAAACTTATCTATGATACCATAAGAGTGGATATAAAACAGGAAGGAAGTGGGCAGGGCACAACCTTTAAAAGAATAATATAGCCTTACTGCTGCTGCTGCTAAGTCACCTTAGTCGTGTCCGACTCTGTGCGACCCCACAGACGGCAGCCCACCAGGCTCCTCTGTCCCTGGGATTCTCCAGGCAAGAACACTGGAGTGGGGTGTCATTTCCTTCTCCAATGCATGAAAGTGAAAAGTGAAAGTGAAGTCGCTCAGTCGTGTCCAACTCTTAGGGACCCCATGGACTGCAGCCTACCGGGCTCCTCTGCCCATGGGGTTTTCCAGGCATAAGGCATAACAAAAACTGGTTAGAAACAACTAGGTCTAAGATGGTGGAAAACTCGACTTCCAGTAGACGTTGACCCTCATTACACACTCTTTTAACACATTAGCTAAATAACATACTCACGGGCACCCTGACAGTTCTGAGACTAACCATCAATAATCAAAAAGTGAGCAGTGACCCAATTCCTGGAAATCTCCACTCCTTTCCCAAAATAGTTGGAATAACCCTCACACTCATTAGCCCATGAAATTACCCAGTCTATGAAAACTAACCACACCATATTTCCAGGGCCTCTCACCTTCTGAGATGGCCTATACTCTGTGGAGTGTGTTTCTCCCAAGGCCATTCTCACCTTTGGAGACGGATCACATTCTGACTATGGAATGTGTATCTTTCTCTGGAATGTGATTCTCTCTAGATAAATCCACTTGTTACCTATCACTTTGTCTCTCCCTGAATCCTTTCTGCCACAAGACATGAAGAACCTGAGCTTCATTAAGTCCTGAGACCAGTCCTTCATTATGTGACCTCAATTAAAAGATGAAGGTTCAAGTCCCAATCGGGTTATGGCCAGGTTCAAGTCCTGGCAAGTCTCAATCTGGGTTTAAGTTTCAATCTGAGTTTGGGCTGGATTTGAGTATCAAGTCATGGGTTCGAGTCCCAACCTGGGGTGTGTGGTTTCAGATATATCACTGTACATTTGCCAAACTCACAGGATGTATAATACCAAGAGTAAACCTCAATGTACATTATCGACTCTGAGTGATAATGATGAGTCAGGGTATGTCCTCAACTGCAACAAAAGCACTGATCTGGTGGGAGATGTTTACAGTTAGGGAGGTGGAGGGGGGATGTAGAGGAAATTTCTGTACCTTCTGCTCAATTTTGCTGTGAAATTGCTCTAAAAAATAAAGTCTATTTAAAAGGGAAAATTTCAGGATAAGCTTGGAGATGGAAACCAGAAAACTGGAGGAAGAAGAGTCTTCTGGGTTAACAATCTTCTGAACCCAAAGGTCCAGGTCAGCAGACAAGGGGCAAATAAAAGCTGAATAAAAAGCAGAGACATCACTTTGCCAACAAAGGTCTATATAGTCAAAGCTGAGAGTTGGACCATAAAGAAGGCTGAGCACCGAAGAATTGATGAGGAGAAGACTCTTGAGTGTCCCTTGGACTGCAAGGAGATCAAACTAATCAATCCTAAAGGAAACCTGAATATTCATTAGAAGGGCTGATGCTGAAGGTGAAGCTCCAATACTTTGGCCACCTGATACAAAGAGCCAACTCACTGGAAATGACCCTGATACCAGGAAAGATTGAGGAAAGGAGGAGAAGGCAGCAATAGTATAGGATGAGATGGTTGGATGGCATCATCAACACAATGGACATGAGTTTAAGCAAACTCCAGGAGATAGTGAATGACAGGGAAGTCCATGGGGTCACAAAGGGTCGGACACGACTGAGTGACTGAACTGAACTGAACTGACCCAGACAAGGGTAGAAAAGAGAGGTGACTCTGTCTTGACTGACCAGATCTGCTGGTGACTGGAGCCTTCTGAGACTGCTCCTTGCTAGCCTGGGTCCGTAGGGCAGGGTCTCCACACTTTCGCCTCCTGAATATATGAGAAGGTGTAAAACATGTACTAGTTAAACTCTTGTTGAATTCCTGTAACAATATCGGAAACAATATATATCACTTCAACATAGACAAATGGCTACAAACCACTGAGGGGGGTACAGGGAAGAATGTTCTAAAACAGCCCAGAACCAGGAAGCTCTGCTTCCTAGAATCAATTACAGGCCAAAAGGAAGTCTCACCTGGTAGCCTCAAGCATATCACATGACTCAGGGGTGCTGCCAAAAACCCAGATTAAAAAAAAAAAGAATTAAACAGGAGGAGAGTGAGGAAGAGAAACCAGAATTTCTCCCTAGGACCACACTAAAGGCATTTATTAGCCTGACCCACCCTATAACACCTTAGAAACAAAACGTCCCCATCCAAATGCAAACAGACTTCTTTCCTTGCTGTGACTGCATTTCATAACTCTTGCCCTTCCTAACATGGAGCCACTCCAGTTGATGAGGTCATTTGTTTTCCTGAGAACTCAGTTATGGAGCTTGCCAATCATTCAAATTGCAAGTTCTGGCCAGGAAAGCCCTATGAAGAAAGCAAAGCATTAAGTCCTTACCGTTCTTTCTTGGGTCAGTTAGAGCATTTGAATCCCATACGACTGTCTTTTCAAAAAACAAAAAACTATGCTTACAAAGATAACAAGTTCCAAATGTTGTCTTTTCTTAAAGGTATATTTGTTTCAAATCATATGTTTCTAATCTATAACAAAACAGCCTGAGTTATAATTATTCCACTCCACACACCATTCAAAAGCCAAGAGATAACATGGAGAAATGATTAATGTGTTATCAATGATATATAGAGTCAATCGGTTGATTCAAGACATAAACAGTCACACAGAAAGAGAAGAAATGGTGAACAACATATCCAATTTGCACTATGCCTGCTCCTAGAACAGACCACTTTCAGGCCCTCCAGATGAGAAGCAAAAGGATCCTGCTTTGTGGAAAGATTCTAGTGTTAGCCATTTACATTTCAGTTTGAATTTTAAATACTTGACCCCTATACTCTCTCTGCATTTGAAATCTGAGCTATAATTCAGAAAAAAAAAGGCTTATCTTTTTATTAAGGGGATTTGAACTTATCAAACATGAAATAGATGTGAAAGAAGGAGAGACTGGGGAATGTACAATACGCTTAAGAAGAAAGGATTTGCCAAGAGTATTTTTAATTGCACACTGTTTATAAATGCTAGCATGAGTGGCTCCTTTCTATTGTAGGATTTCTTTCTTCTGTCAAATCACATAAAGCATCAGGTTCTAAAAGGGGGGGTTTGCTTATTTGCTTTGCTTTTGGTAAGTATTGACCAATTATCAGTGCATATTTTTAAATGGAGAAACTGAAGCAGTAATTGAGAAGACTTGGACCTATCCAGTTTCACCACTAAGGTTTAGGTCATTTCACTAATAACTGAAGATAAATTTACAGACACACATAAGCTTCCAGGCTTAATGAAGTGCTGTAAATAATCTTATAAATGTAGTACAGTTCATTGAAATTCATATTTTAGAGAAGATCTTAAAGAAGAAAGTCTCAAAAATGTTGTCCAGATGGAACTCTTGAAATCTTGGAGATCTCTTTCTCCAGGGCTGACAATTTCTCTCAAACATGAACCCTCTGTTTTTGTTGTTCATTCACTCAGTCATGTCTGACTCTGCAACCCCATGGACTATAGCACGCCAGGCTTCCCTGTCCTTCACTGTCTCCCAGAGCTTGCTCAAATTCATGTCCATTGAGTCAGTGATACCATCTAACCATCTCATCCTCTGTCATCCCCTTCTCCTCCTGCCTTCAATCTTTTCTAGCATCAGGGTCTTTTCTAATGAGCCAGCTCTTAGCATCAGGTGGCCAAAGTATTGGAGCTTCAGCTTCAGCATCAGTGCTTCCAATGAATATTCAGGGTTGATTTCCTTTAGGATTGATTGGTTTGATCTCCTAGCTGCCCAAGGGACTCTCAAGAGTCTTCTCCAACACCCCAGTTCAAAAGCATCAATTTCTCAGTGCTCAACATTCTTTATGGTCCACTCTCACATCCGTACATGACTACTGGAAAAACCATAGCTTTGACTATATGGACCTTTGTCAGCAAAGTGATGTGTCTGCTTTTCAATATACTGTCTAGGTTTGTCATTGTTTTTCTTCCAAGGAGCAAGCATCTTTTAATTTCATGGCTGCAATCACAGTCTGCTGTGATTTTGTGTGTGTGTGTGTATGCTCAGTTGCTTCAACCCAAGAAAATAAAGTCTGGCACTGTTTCCATTTTTTTTCCCCATCTATTTGCCGTGAAATGATGGGACTGGATACCATGATCTTAGTTTTTTTTGAATGTTGAATTTTAAGCCAGGTTTTTCACTCTCCTCTTTCACCTCTTTTCAGTTCCTCTTTGCTTTCTGCCATTAAGGTGTTATCATCTGCATATCTGAGGTTATTGATATTTCTCCCCGCAATCTTGATTCCAGCTTGTGATTCATCCCAAATTAAACCACACTGACCATGCTGGAATCATTTCAGATTTGTTTCCAAAAAAAGTATTCCTTTTCTCCAAAGAAAGGAAACAGAAATAGTTTCCTATTTTACCATTTTAGGAAACTTCCTAATTATATATATATAAAGGGGGGGCAGGGGCTTGATCAAGATCACTGAGCAATATCACCTAGAATGGAACTAAAAGATTATGTGAGAATGTTCTCCTTTGATTTAACTCAAACAGGCCTGAAATTCACTCTGAACTGTGAACGGGTCTGGCATTTTCTTTCTTACAAGTGAGCTTCTGATTGGTAACCTCACACAGGAAGCCTACAGTTGTCTCTCTTTTTCATTCTGTTAACGAAAGCCAACACCACAGTTGTGAAAAGGGAAATCCACAGTGAATTGAAAAACCTTTTTAGAAATCCATTTTCTTTCAAGATGCTTACAAATTTTAGTGTATTTCAGATTGACCTCAAAACATATCATATCTCACAGAGTTTTATGGAGGAAATGAGATTGATAAATGAATATTCCTTAATAGGAAACCCAAATCCTCCATGAGAAGAGAAACCTGACTTGTGCCCCTCATAAATATAAGAACCACAGTCTGATGCTAAGCATCAGGTTTCCTAGAACACTGTGCATAATAAATTAGTCTATTCTCTGGGAAAGAAAGGGAAATAATCTGTAGATATATGTTCCAGAAGAAAATGAAACCATTAATTACAGTGAGATATCCTGAGAGTAGATGACTAAATTAAATACAAAAAATGTTCCAATAACTGCATGAAATAATTTTCAGCAGTACAACTCAAAATAATTTTCTGAATTAAGTACAATTTTTCTGCTATAGATTACACATATAAACAAATACAATTTTAAGGCTAAATGTCTTGTGGCTAGCCACATTGGGTTAAATGTTAGTTAGTAGACATTCTGCACTTCAACAACAGATTTAAATGTGCCCTAATTATCTTCCTGTTTGCTTTAGTTTACATGGAATTCAATCATGTGTAGGTTAAAAAGTTTCCTAAAATGGTAAAAAGGCAGCTTTCTTAAGTGGGTACATATTTTCTTTTAAAGATACCTGTAAATTTTATTTTGCTTTTTCTTACAGCTCAGAAGTAAATATAAACTTATTATAATTATCATAAAATTTAAATTACTGAAGCCCTGTTCAATAAGTTGTCATTTTCATAAACATTACATGTAAGGGTAACTACTAAAACTAGAATAAAAGTAATAATTAACTTTTTTTTTCTGAACTTATATGTCAGCTACTATGCTTATGTGTATGCTGATCTCATTTAATCATTAAAACAATCTTTTCAACAGTATGGAACTTCTTCTCAAAAAACTAAAAATATAATTACCATATGACCCAGCAATTCTATTCCTAGGTATATATATATAAAAAAAAAAAGTATTAATTCAAAAAGATACATACATCCCAAAGTTCATAGCAACATTATTTACAATTGCCACAACATGGAAGCAAATGAACAGATAAAGAAGCTGTTTTATATACATTCATATGTGGGTCTGATCCTTGGGTCAGGAAGATCCCCTGGAGGAGGACATGGCAACATACTCTAGTATTCTTGCCTGGAAATCCCATGGACAGAAGAGCCTGGCGGGCTGCAGTCTATAGGGTCTCACAGAATCTGACCCACCTGAAGCAACTTAGCATGCATGCAAGCATATTTATATATATAATATATGCATATATTATATATATAATGGAATACTACTCAGCCATAAAAAAGAATGAAATAATGCCATTTGCAGCAACATGGATGGATTTGGAGGGTATTATGCTTAGTGCCTTGGACTACAAGGAGATCCAACCAGTCCATTCTAAAGGAGGTCAGTCCTGGGTGTTCTTTGGAAGGAATGATGCTAAAGCTGAAACTCCAGTACTTTGGCCACCTCATGCGAAGAATTAACTCATTGGAAAAGACTCTGATGCTGGGAGGGATTGGGGGCAGGAGGAAGAGGGAAGAACAGAGGATGAGATGGCTGGATGGCATCACCGACTCTATGGACATGAGTCTGAGTGAACTCCGGGAGTTGGTGATGGACAGGGAGGCCTGGCGTGCTGCGATTCATGGGGTCACAAAGAGTCGGACACGACTGAGCGACTGAACTGAATTAAACTGAACTGATCCTTAGTGAAATAAGTTAGACAGAGAAAGGCAAATATTGTATGATATCACTAATATTTTAAATCTGAAAAATACAACAAATTAGTGAATGTAACAAAAAAGAAGCAGACTCACAGATATAGAGACTAAGCTAATGGTTACCAGTGGGGACAGGAAAGGAGGAAGGGGCAATAAAGTGTAGAGGAGCAGGAGGTACAAATTATCAGGTATAAAATAAGCCACAAGGATATATTGTACAACATGGGGAATATAGACAATAGTTTATAATAACTATCCATGAGGATAACCTTTAAAAACTGTAAACCACTATATTGTACACCTGTTACTTATATGATATTGTACATCAACTACACTTCAATTAAAAAAAAAAAAACTTTTCAAGAAGGTATTCTACTGCTCCATTTTTATTTTTTTCCAAATGTTAAACTTTTTATTTTGTACTGGTGTATAGCCGATTAACAACGCTTTGGTAGTTTCAGGTAAAAATCAAAGGGATTCAGCCATACATGTACATGTATCCATTCTCCCCTAAAGCCATCTTCCCATCCAGGCTTCTACTGGCCCATTTTTTAATAAGTGAAAATGAGTAGTTTGGGAGCTTAAACATTATGTTATCCTGCCTGCCCTCCAATCAAGAAATGCAAACTTGTATTATCTTGAATTCACTTTAAAACACAGTTTCAGCACATAAAAAAAAAAAAGTGAATGGAGAGATGGAGTG
>NW_011494607.1:5101648-5121800 GCF_000754665.1 Bison bison bison
GAGAGGTTAAGGTTAGCAGATGTAAGCTTTTATATACAGAATGGATAAACAACAAGGTCCTTCTGTAGTGCACAGAGAACTATATTCAGTACCCTATGATAAATCACAATGAAAAAGAATATAAATATATATATATATGGATAACTGAATCACTTTTCTGTACAGCAGTAATTAACAGATATGGTAAATCAATTTTAAAAATAAAAAGTTAGTATCTGAAAAATATCATTCTAATTCTTTTTCTAGTACCTACATTTTTCCAGTGGTCATGTATGGATGTGAGAGTTGGACTGTGAAGAAAGCTGAGCGTCAAAGGATTGATGCTTTTGAACTGTGGTGTTGGAGAAGACTCTTGAGAGTCCCATGGACTGCAAGGAGATCCAACCAGTCCATCCTAAAGGAGACCAGTCCTGGGTGTCCATTGGAAGGACTGATGCTGAGGCTGAAACTCCAATACTGTGGCCACCTGATGGGAAGAGTTGACTCATTGGAAAAGACCCTGATGCTGGGAGAGATTGAGGGCAGAAGGAGAAGGGGACGACAGAGGATGAGATGGCTGGATGGCATCACTGACTCAATGCACATGAGTTTGGATGAACTCCGGGAGTTGGTGATGGACAGGGAGGCCTGGTGTGCTGCGATTCATGGGGTGGCAAAGAGTCAGACACAACTGAGCGACTGAACTGAACTAAACAAATAGGATGTGATTTTAAATAATAACACCATCACATCCTATTCTATTTTGTTATCTCCATGCCTCAGTCAACCTAGAAGCACATATCTCTGGAAACAGTCCAACTGGAGATGACCTTCTTCCTGACAACAGCATCATCATGTGCCAAGTCTCCCACCCTTGGAGAGCCCTCCTTCCTAATGTCCTTGCTGCTTTTTGCTTCCTTTCTATTCCCTGTTATCACTCTGATTCATGTAATCACAGCCACACACCTGGATCATCCCAGCAGGACCTTCATGGCTTTATGTTCAAAGCTCCCTTTGCTCACCCACTTTCTGCCTATTCCCTTCTAACCACCATTTCTCTCCCCAAATCTTACCAGCCAAACTTTACAAAGATCAACCACACTGGTTTTCCTCCCATTAACTCCCCTCCCTGTGCTCTGGTCCCTGCCACTATTTTCATTTTTTCTCAGGCTCCTTCATGTCTCCTTTTTCTCCTCCCACCTTTAAAAATGAGTGCCCCAGGGCCCATCCTGTCCCCCCACTCTCCCCACCTCCCAGGCCCAGTTCATTCACACATGCCAATTACTCCGAATTCCTATCTCAGTCCAGCCTGCTCCCTCCAGCTCCCACTCACTTCCCACCTCAATGAGATGTCTCCATCTGGATGTCTCAGTGGTTTCTCACACTCAGGATTCTCAGCTGGATTCTGCCCCTCCTCCTGTGCTCCCCAGGTCAGGAAAGGACACCTTATCGTGAGCCAAATCATTCATATCCCCCTTGCCCCCCAGCCACTAATTAGAGCAGGTTTTTCCTCCCAAGTAGCTCATGAATATATCCCCCACTCTCTAAACCTGTGACTACTCAGCCTGTGGTGACCAGGAACAATCATCCCCTAGACTAGTATCATAGCCTCTTTGTGGGTTTCCTGCCTCCAGACCTACTCCAAAATGCCATCTTCCGAGTCCGCCATCTGATTGTTTCCTAACATGCAAAGCCTGACTGCATCAACCTTTTGCCTTCAAGTTTCTGAGGAGGAGCCATCATCCTCTGGGTCCGACAACATTCGCATCATTTCACATGATACACATTCCATATCCACAGAACCACATCCACGGAGACTCTCCTTGCTCCCCGGAGCTTTGTCTGTGCTGCTCTTCCCATATCGAGTGCCTTTCCTATTCTTTTCCCAGAGGAGACTGGCAATAGGGTCAGGGAGACCTTCCTGAAGAAGCACTGCACCCAGAGTCCTGGGCATTCATCCCACATTGGCACAAGTGAGACTCACCCTGAACAACAGTGATTTCAATGGACTCTTTGCATCAACTCTCTTGTTCTGAAAAAATATCTTTTATGGGCCCATTTTATTGCTATGTTTCTAAGTTCCTCGGAGGCAGACCATGTTTTCGGCCACTTCATATTCCTGCTGTCCATCCCAGCACCACATTTCATACATGGCAGTTGGCCAGTAATTGCCTGGTGATGTAACCGGACAACATCTACTGACAAGAATATTCTGAAACATGTCCTTTCTCCTGTGCTCTGTCTGTGAGCAGTCAGTCAATCTTATGACTATGATGCTGCTTGGACATCATCTTTGTGAAAAACAAACAAACAAAAAAAATGTGTGTTTGGATTTGCATAGAAGGCAAGGTTTAATGATTAAGGTTCCACTCCCCAGCCCAATTCTCCATATATGTCAACTCATTTTATCCCCACAAAAACCCTCCAAGGTAAGGTTACTGCTGCCATCTCTCAAAAGAGGATGTTAAGGCAGAGATGGGTCCTGGAGTGGCTCATTAAGAGAAAATCTAGGATACAGAATCAGGCAGTCTGGCTTCAGGGCCTCTGGGTGCCCCAGTGGTCTAAGGGGATTTCAGACAGAGTTCAGAGCAACTACTAAACATTTACAATGTTACAGTTTTTATCCTGAATTTCATTAGCTATAAAGCACTAACCCCACCACCCAAAAAAGTACCCTCATCTCAAAAGGACCAACAAAAATATGCAAAATTAAAGTTATGTTGAAATTCAATTTCTGCTAAAGAATTTAAATCAGAAATTTATCTCTTTCATATTTGATTTTTTCTTCCAGTTTTATTGAGATATAACTGACCTACTATATAAATTTAAGGTTTAAAGTATAATTGACTTACATACATCATGGACTGATTATCACAATAAGTTTGGTGAACATCCAACATCTCATATAAATACAAAATTTAAGAATATAAAATTTTTCCCTTATCTTCTATATCTAATTGATCACAGTTAACAATAATATGTGTTGGAGAAGACTGTTGAGAGTCCCTTGGACTGCAAGGAGATCCAACCAGTCCATTCTAAAGGAGATCAGCCCTGGGTGTTCTTTGGAAGGAATGATGCTAAAGCTGAAACTCCAGTACTTTGGCCACCTCACGTGAAGAGTTGACTCATTGGAAGGCATTGGGGGCAGGAGGAGAAGGGGACGACAGAGGATGAGATGGCTGGATGGCATCACTGACTCGATGGACGTGAGTCTGAGTGAACTCCGGGAGTTGGTGATGGACAGGGAGGCCTGGTGTGCTGCGATTCATGGGGTCGCAAAGAGTCGGACATGACTGAGTGACTGAACTGAATTGAACAATAATATGAAGACAAACTTTGATTGCACCCTTGAGTAGACTGTAGGAATAGGTTTGTCCACGATCAAGTTCACAACATGAAACTGCAGACAATGAACCATCAACTCTTCCATGATTTTGACCTTTGGTATATGGTTTCCTGGGCTTACCACGTGGCTCAGTGGTAAAGAATCTGCCTGCCAATGCAGGAGACACAGGAGATGCAGTTTCAAAATCTCTGAGTTGGGAAGATCCCTTGAAGGAAGGCATGGCACCCCCTCCAGTATTCTTGCCTGGAAAACCCCATGGACAGAGGAGCCTGGTGGGCTACAGTCCATGGGGTCACAAACAGTTGGACATGACTGAGTAACTGCATAAGCATGCACGCATATGGTTTACTAGAGCCCCAAAGTACTGATCTGTCTTTTTCAAAGAAGCATTTGATTGTATGCAGTCATGGATGCATTGTGTATATGTTTAAATGTATGATGTTTCCAAATTTCTAGGACTCAGGCACCCAAAACTTCACTTTGTAACCCATGTGTGATAAAGTATGAAGAGTTTGCAAGGGGACTGAAATCAGAAAAACTGGAGCTGAAATCCCAGGCAGCCACTGACCTTGAAAAGCTTACACTCAAGAGAGGATGACAGATATATACCACAAAATTTCAATACAGTGTTGTGAGTGCTTTGACAGACATAAACACATGATGTTATGAGAGTAGAAACAGAGGTGTTGGGGGCGGGAGGTGTCGAGGAATGACCTTTACAGCGAGGATGCCTGAGCCAAGTCTTAAAAGAGAAGTAGGAGTCTGCCAGGCAAAGAAAAGTGCTTATTAACTGCTGACCAAGGAAGATCAGTTACACCATCCACATGGCTCCGCAAGGAAAGCACACATCATCAATCGCTATGAAATGGGCAAGAGAATCAATTCTGAAGAAGCGTGTTTCTGGTGCTTTTGATGAAAACTGTAGTAGAGATCTCAGGGGGAAAGATGAAAGATCAGAGAGACCTATAGGTATAAGAACCTTGTCTCTCCACACCATCCATTCACTCAAACTATTTTTATTGGACAGAACTGAAAGAAACATTGTTGGCAAATAAAATACCTACCAGAACATTCTGGACTGCTTCATGCTGCATACACGCTTGAACTTTGACCTGTACAGCACAAATCCATATTCAAGTGGTTAAGGGGCCATATAAGATGAGCGCTTGCTATGAATGAAACGTTGGTGATTACATCAGCTATACTAACCCAGAACAGCTGACGACCATCGCCAGTATCATGTATTCAGCAATCAGCAACATCTTTGGTACAGATGTCTGGGAAACCATTGTGCCAATTATGCCGTAATGATGACAGTAGAGAGCTTGGCTAGGGAATTCTCATTTCATGTCTTCTTTGAAAATGCATCTCTTAAAAGAGGGAAATAGACAATATATACTGTGTATCCTGTCACTCTTTTTGGCTTGAGCTGTGTTCCATTTGACTCTGCGGATCGTTGAACTTTCTGATCTTGGAGTTGGGATGGTATAAGCTAAAGGGTTTTGGCACATGCAAAACCCACTACATTTTTGAATGCTCAAGACAGTTTTACAATGTCTCAAGCTACATCTGAGCAAACCTGTTTCTTACTAATACTGTCAGTCTTTTTGAATGTTTTCTCTACAAAGGAGAAAGGGAGAAAAATATCATTTTTTAGAAACCAAAACCCATCTCAGCTTCACACAGTTTAACCGGATGGTCTTTTCTGTATCTCACTTTTAGAAAAAAAAATATAGAGAGAGAATAGAAGACCATTGTTTATAGGAAAATAGGCAACAAGTGACCTGGTGTCAGTGCAGACTTAAGTCTTCTCTCACATCTTTGTAATGGCAGTACTGTGTGCTAAAATCACTTTGTTTCATCAAATATTCACCAAGCACTTACTGGAGGCTAAGGACTGTTCCCAATGAGAGTCAATGTTCAGAGATGTGAACCTCAAGCACAATAATATTTTCAATCATCAGAGAAAGTTTATCTCATGTTTTCTATATAGAACTTAGTAAGGTTAGGAATGGAGAAGGCAATGGCACCCCACTCCAGTATTCTTGCTTGGAAAATCCCATGGACGGAGGAGCCTGTTAGGCTGCAATCCATGGGGTCGCTAAGAGTCGGACACGACTGAGCGACTTCACTTTCACTTTTCACTTTCATGCATTGGAGAAGGAAATGGCAACCCACTGCAGTGTTCTTGCCTGGAGAATCCCAGGGACGGGGGAGCCTGGTGGGCTGCCGTCTCAGGGGTCGCACAGAGTCGGACACGACTGAAGTGACTTAGCATAGCATAGCAAGGTTAGGAAAATGTTCAAAAGGATTTTCATCAACAGGAAGGAAAGAAAAATGCATACATTGTCAGGCCTTAGTTAACCAGATAATTCCATTATAAGCCCCACCCTCTTACCTAACTTCCCTAACTCTTTCGGTAATTCTAGGACATTTTTTTATTTGAATAACCAGCTGAGCGTGTGCTCAGTCACTTCAGTCGTATCCAACTCTTTGTGACCCCATGGGCTGTAGCCCATCAGGCTTCTCTGTCCATGGGGATTCTCCATGCATGAGTGCTGGAGTGGATTGCCATGCCCTCCTCCAAGGGATCTTCCCAACCTGGGGACCAAGCTCATGTCCGCCTGAGTCTCCTGCATTGCAGGAGGATTATTTACTCACGGGGCATTTATTCAAATAAAGGGGTATTAAATTAAGCATAAGGTTTTTGTTCCTGGCCAAAATAAATGAATGCAAGACCACAGAAGAGTGGGGAAGAAGGATTTGCTATGAGTCAGATCTTCAGATGATGAAAGGGATGCACCTTCACCGGGCTGTGTAAATTTAAACCCCAAGCACACTATTGCTTCCAGAAACTGCTTCCAACAGAAAATTTTATAGACATTTTAAAGTCTCATGGGTGAGTTCCTGAAAATATCACAGTTGGTCAAAAAACATATGTGTTTCAAGTCTTTCTAACTTGCTTTGGTGTTAGCTTATAAAAACTCATAGGTGTATATTGGACTCATTAAACTGAGGGACTCGTAAGCACCAGCTCGATCGGGGCAGGGTGCTGACAGGCCTTATACATTATGCAAGCTTCCCCACATCATTCTGCCAACATGCTTGCATTTTAATCCAAAACATTCCCAGCTTGTCAAAGACTAGGCCTCCCTGGAACACATAAAACCATTCATGCCACCTCACGCAGAGGTTCTCTGATGTGGACAGATTTCCACTGGAGACTG
The DNA here is from genome assembly GCF_000754665.1 of Bison bison bison. Classification (NCBI taxonomy): domain Eukaryota; kingdom Metazoa; phylum Chordata; class Mammalia; order Artiodactyla; family Bovidae; genus Bison; species Bison bison. The sequence continues at coordinate 5,108,204 of NW_011494607.1, forward strand.
AAAGGAACCCACGACCACATTTTCACATGTTACTTCATATCAATCCAAAACCCTCTCTCCAGAGCTAAGGTAACACTAAAACAGTAACACAGGGAAAGTATGGAGAAGAAGATGGAACCCAAAGTATGCTGGCTTGACAATTGTCAAACCCCAGGTTCATTTATCACTGAATAAAGGCAATGAATAGTCCTGACTCAGCTACAGACATTTCATCTGAGAACCCACTAGAGATGAACATGTGTTTGTATGTGTTTGCACATGCATGCTAAGTAAGTCATCTCAGTCATGTCTGACTCTTTGCGACCCTATGGACTGTAGTCTGCCAGGCTCCTCTGTTCATGGGATTTCCCAGGCTAGAATTCTGGAGTGGGTTGCCATGCCCTCCTCCAGGGGATCTTCCCAACCCAGGGATTGAAACTGTGTCACTTCTGTCTCCTGCATTGGAGGTGGGTTCTTTACCACTAGTGCCACCGGGGAAGCGCGTGTGTGTGTGTGTGTACACAATTTTGTAGAGTCTCCCAGGGCTGTCAGGATCATATTGAAGTTGAACAGAAAAAAAAAAGATGCTTTCAAATCTCTAAATTTTCTAAAGGGGCCAGGGAGAAAACTTGCATAAAATACTTTACAATTTCATGTTGACAAATTAGCATGTCAAGACAATTAGCCTCTTTGTAGCAAGATGGTGGACAGATGCATAGAAGACTCATGACTCTGATTGTTCTACAAAAGTCAGTAAGGTTGAGTCTCTGACAGAGTTAGTATGTGAAAGAAAGAAGAGATAAGAACTGGAAATCTGAGGCAAAAGAGCCAGGGAGCAAAAAACAAAGGGAAGCATATAGAATTGTGGTTGCAAATAGTATGAGTAACTTTTGTTCTACAATGTGTGTGGAGCTGGAAGCAAGACACTCATGAAGAGTGGACTATGAACCACAAATAAGGGGGTTATGACAACCTGAACAGTGGAAAGCTGGTGGGGAGGTGAGTCCTTCATGATGGAATGTGAGGTTCTACAAACCTCATGAGAAGTTCAGAGAAGAGGCAGAAGAGCTCTGAATTCAGCAGATGACCCTGAAGAGTGAGTGGTTAAGTGAAAAAAAAAAAAAATAGTGATGTGCTTCCTTCAATTAAAAATAAAAGAGAGAAATGCTACAAAAATTTGAGATCAGTCTAATATCTAGAAGATGTTCAAAGGATATTCACTAGCTGCCATATATCTGAACACATGGGCATTCACACCAGATTATCTGTAGTTAATGTAGTTTGGTCTCTGGGTTAGGTGTGCCTAACATAGATGACTAGTAGAAGTGTATGTAAAATGTCCAGGCAACTCAGATGGAGGACTATACTATGCCAGGTCCATTTCATTTTTTCTTCATAAATGATTGATGTTAAAAATGAAAAAAATAAGCAACAGTCCACAGAATATGATTTCCCCAAATCTGCCATTCTTATCAATAGATGAAGCATGTGTGGCCTAGATCACATTTCTCATGTGTGAGTACACAATCAACTTGAGAGCTAAACACCAAATTTGGTTACACTCAGCATCAATTTAAGGGATGCCATCGAGGGAAGTAGTTGGCACTCACTGATGGCTTTATCAACAGCTTAAGAGACAGGAAGCAGCACAATGTCACTGGAATCCTTAACAACCAATTGAAATAAAGGGGACAGAAAAGAAAACTTGGTTATCTCAATGTATCAGGCTAAAACTAAATATAGGAAGTCACTTACATACAAACCTTCAAGCTGCAGACTTTCAAAGATGCAAGCAAGCATGCCAGCCCCTGTATGTCAGTTGTTGTAATGTTCTACTGTACTTTTCAAGATACTGTACTGTAAGATTTAAAACGTTTTCTCTATTTTTTTGTGTTTGTTTTTATGTACTTATTATTTATGTGAAAAGTACTATAAACCTATTACAGTACACTATTATATAGCTGATTCAGTTAGTTGGGTAGCTATGCCAACTTTTTTGGACTTACACATAAACTGGACTTAAGAATGCACTCTCAGAATGTAGCTCTTCCTTATGTAGGGAACTTACTATAATGTTTTCTAGGAATGCAAACACACAACTGGGTTAGGCAAAAATTTCTTACATATAACACCAAGGCACAGTTTGCAGTTTTTTAATTTTAAAAATTAAATTGAATAAATTTCATCAAAATTTAAAAATGTTTGAAGACCATTAAGAGAATGAAAAATAAGCTATAGATTGAGAGAAAACATCTATAAGCCATATATCTGATATAAATTTGTGTTTGGAATATATGAAGAACTCTCAAAAGAACTCAATAATAAGGAAAGAAGCCAGTTTTTTTTTTAATGGACAAAAGATATGAACAGATACTAAACCACAATGAGATGCCACTGTACACCTAGTAGAATGTTTAAAATTGAAAAGATTGAATATAATGGGTGTTAGCAAGGATACAGGTGAACTGGGACCCTCATACACTGCTGGTGCGGAATACTAAATGCTGTATCCATTTGGGAAGATAGTTTGGCAACATCTTTAAAAATTAAACATACATTTACCATGTGATCCAGTCATTCTGGCCCCTAAGTATTTACCCAAGAAAAATAAAAGCATACGTCCAAACAAAGATTGGTACACTAATGTTTCCAGCACTTTTATTTGCAGTGGCCAAACTGGAAACAACCCAACTGTCCATTGCCAGGATAAAGAACCTGTGGCATATCCATACAATGAAATACTACTCAGAAATAAAAAGGAATGAACTGTTAATACACACATGGAATGAACTGCATGGATGAATTACAACACGCATGAATGAATAATAATTCAGAGTGAAAGGAGCAAAAAAGAAACATAGATTGAATAATTCTATTTATACAAAATTATAAAAAATGCAAGCTAATCTAAAAAGGACAGAGGGCAGCTTGGTAATGACTGCCTGGGGATTTGAGAGAGGGGAGCCATGGAGCATGAGGAAGGAAGGCAAGAGTAGCAGGAGGGAGGAATTACAAAAGGGCAGAAGGAAACTTCCAGGAGTGAGGAATAGGTTCCTTATCTTGATTGTCTTGACGGTTTCACTGTGATATACATGTGTTGAAACATAAAACTGTACATATTTGATATACAAAATTTATTATATGTTGGTTATACTCCAATAAAACTATAAACACACACACGTAAAATAAAAGTTAAGGAGAAAATTCCAATGAAGAAAGAAGAGAACCGTCATGATAATGGATAACTCTGTGTATCTATACATCATCTTTATAAGATTAATGTCAGAAAAGCTACATGGTATTGTAGTGCAAGAGCTGGCAGATAATCTTTTCATTGTACTGGTCATATCCTTATTCAAGTACAGAGGTTGATCTGGGGTTCTTATTTGAAAACTGATAGAATGAAATGCAAGAGGAAATGTATTCACTGTATATGTAATTGGCTGGACTAAGAAGCATAAGCATGGAATGATTTAAATTTTCTAAATAATGGCTACTAGTTTCACCCTGTTAAAATCCCCTTTCTGCTGAGTAGCCACCTTCCTTAACAAGATGTCAGTTTTGATTCCATTATTTTACCCTCATGTTTGGCAATTAAAACCATCTCATGTCCTGTGTGAAACTTTCTGTTTTCTCCAGTTCTTGTTGCTTGGGTTAAGGAGGTGAGAAGTGGTTTGCTCACCCACTTTTTTCTCCCCCCTCCCTTTTTCCTCCGTTTTCACCCCTCTGGCCTGTGCTCACTACAAAAGCTGGGGGATTTGGGTGCGACTTTACATTCTTGGTTTCAGTGACCATAAGTCATAGATGGCCAGTAGTACACTGTTTCTTTTCCTGTTCTTTGTCACTGCTTCTGTCCCCATGGCAGGCACCCAAATGCCCACTGTCTCATGGGGCACACTTGTTGAGCTTCAGAGGGCACTCAGTGACCTCTCCCTGCCAAGTGCCCCCCCAGAGAAGAAATCTGCTGAGGCTCTGAGGCCCTGTCTCTTGCTCCCTGCCCTCATCCACCAAATTGGGTGACCTAGTCCATATCCTTTTGTGGCCTAAATACCCTCAGCCAAAAAGACTCATATAGGCTCCTACCAAGATGATGCCTACTTCAGCCCAGGCTCCACCTGAGGTCTCCATTTGACCCCAGGGAACTGCCATATCTCCTTGTCAAGTTCAACCATGAGAAGGCACACTGACCCCACCCCAACCTAGCGCTCGTCCACACTTCTGCCATCTCTCCCCTGCTCCATTTCCTCACAAGCAATGTCACACATTCTGAGGGTTTGGGGTTTAGGAGCCCACCAACGTTCAGAGAACAGACTATCACCCATTTCTCAGTGTGGAGAGAAGAACAGTCTGAGCACCTCAGTCTCACAGGCAGTTGAAGGAACAAATCAAATGCTATCTCTTCCACAAGGCAAAGAAAGGGGGAAGATACCATGTGGCAAATTCTGTATTCCCCCAAATCGACTCCTTTCCCACTCACCAGATTATACTTTTTCTCTTTGTAATAGTATCTTTAAAAATATCTTGACCCTATTTATTTATTCCTTTTTGGCCATGTGATGTGTGGGATGTTAGTTCCCTGATCAGGAATTGAACCCATGTCCTCTGCAGTGGAAGCATGGAGTCTTAACCACTGGACTTCCAGGGAAATCCCTGCTTACACTCTTTCTTGATAAATAACTGGAAACTTGAGCCTCTCTCAGTGGGGTAGGATGGAAGAAACTCAGTTCAGAAGTGAGCCCTCTTGGGAGTTGGACTTATAGAATTTAGTGAATATTTCCAAAGGAGGGGCTCCACAGTAAGCCCTGAGCTACTGCTGGATGGCTTCCAGGGAAGAAGACCTCCATCAATCCCTACACATGTGAAAGTGAAAGTTGCTCAGCCGTGTCCGACTCTTTGTGACCCAATGGACTGTATAGTCCATGGAATTCTCTAAGCCAGAATATTGGAGTGGGAAGCCTTTCCCTTCTCCAGGGGATCTTCCCAACCCAGGGATTGAACCCAGGTCTCCCACATTGCAGGCAGATTCTTTACCAGCTGATCCATAAGGGAAGCCCAAGAATACTGGGGTGGGTAGCCTATCCCTTCTCCAGCAGATCTTCCCAACCCAGGAATCGAACCAGGGTCTCCTGCATTACAGGCAGATTCTTTACCAACTGAGGTATTAAGGAAGCATATGAAATCTACTTCCTACAGAGCCCTCTGCTGGGTGCTGCAAAGAATACCAGAGTGAATGGGAATACAGTCTCAGAGGAGATATTCAACAAGTAGCTGAACAACCTTAATGGTAAAATAGAACCAATTCCATAAAGTGAAGTCGCTCAGTCGTGTCTGACTCTTTGTGACCCCATGGACTGTAGCCCACCAGGTTCATCCATGGAATTTTCTAGGCAAAGTACTGGAGTGGACTGTCATTTAATTCCATGAAGGAGCCACAAATAAACATTAAGGGTAAATTGTCCTTCACCAAGCACTGCTCAGGAATTGTCTTCCTACACTTGAAATGAAGGAAGAGATTCCACCAGCTGTGGTATTACAAAGACACTGGGTTTTGTTCTAAGCCTTGAAGACAATGAAGAGTTTGAACTTGCAGAGGTAGGTGGGGAGGCAATTAGAGGTGAGGAAATTTTTTGAACACAATAAATCATAAGAGGTAACTTACTAACTATCTTTAAATACAATGTTTCTTAACTTCTCTGATTATAGGAATCACTAGGGATGCTTGTTAAAATATAGATTCCTAGCTCCACCCTAGACCTCTTGAATCAGATCCAGAGAAGCACACTAATTTGAATTTTTAACATGCATCTCTTGGGTGATTCTTATGATGAAGCAGGTTTGGGAAATACTAATGAAGGATCTGAAGTCTACTTTGAATAAGAAATAAAAGTTACCTGTCCCATTGAACAAAATTTTGAACAAAGAACAACAGCAAAAAAATGAGCTCTCATTTCTGTAAAAGTTTGGTGTGGGATAAGGGAGATTTTAATTAAAGACGTCTAAATATTGCAGTAGGCTTTTATGAGAGTTGGAATCCCCATCTCTGAAAAGCTTTATTAAATGAAGAAAATCATTATTTGCCCTAGAAGGGCTGGCTCTGGGGAGCAGCCAAAGGTTTGAATTATTCAGGGATCATTTGGGGGGTTGTGAGAAACCAAAACTCATCTAAGAAACATGAGAGTACAAGGGAAACTCAAGGAGGCCAAATAAAGATATAGAGCTGGGAGTTAGGAAAACTGGAAAGATACCAGGACCTTTCCCCTCCCACTCTTTGAGACCAAGTATTTCCTTATTCCTGTGTCTCTCTGCACATATATTTAATTCTCTTCTATCCTCTGGCCAGCTTATCAATGTAATTATCCACTAATCAATAGCAACTTCATCCTCCAATTCAACATGACTCCCCAGATACTCAGAGTGAACCGACACAGTCTCCATGAACCAGTTCCACATTCTTCCAGGTGATAAAATCTGATTGGTTCATCTTGAGTCACATGCCCATGCATGATCCAATCAGTTGTGGTTACCAGTACTCCTTTTTGACACTCTCAGAGTGTATTTGGGAGAAATGATGAAATTCTCATACAAGGTAGGTAAAAATGGATCTTCCATTGCCTTAATTTTATATTTTACTCCACAACAATAATGTTCTTAATTGAAAATCTTATTCTTTTAAGAATTGTCCCTCTTGACTTCATTTTGAAATATGAAAGAACCCCCTACTGAAATGCCAAGAATAAATACTTACAAACAATGAGTAATCTGGTCTGGTTTCAGAATCTTCTGGATAATCTGAGTTCTTATCTAAGAAATTCTATGTCTACAAACTCAATATAAGAAGCATGTTGCTGGAATTTCTCAAACTTTTATGCTGATTAATCTCTGTCATTTTAAGGTCCATGTGCTTCAAGATAAATTTCAATGTGTTTCTGATTAAATTTCACTTAGCTCATCTAAACGTTGACTAAGTTATCTGAAGTTCAGACAGTTTTTCTTAAAAGCTGCCACGGACTCATTCTCTATGAGCAAGGAGACTGACTTTCATCCTAGGTACATAGAATTGAACTGTGGTGTTGGAGAAGACTCTTGAGAGTCCCTTGGACTGCAAGGAGATCCAACCAGTCCATCCTAAAGGAGATCAGTCCTGGGTGCTCATTGAAAGCACTGATGCTGAAGCTGAAACTCCAATACTTTGGCCACCTCATGCGAAGAGTTGACTCATTGGAAAAGACTCTGATGCTGGGAGGGATTGGGGGCAGGAAGAGAAGGGGATGACAAAGGGTGAAATGGCTGGATGGCATCACTGACTCTGTGGACATGAGTTTGGATGAACTCCGGGAGTTGGTGATGGACAGAGAGGCCTGGCGTGCTACGATTCATGGGGTCGCAGAGTCGGACAGGACTGAGCGACTGAACTGAACTGAACATAGAATTGAATCCAGAGTGCCTCAGCTTGAACGTGGTTGGTCAACCTGGCCTCCAAGTGATTCAACACTAAGCTTATTCACATTAGGTTTCCCATGGTTTGGGGCTTCCTTGGTCGCTCAGCAATAAAGAATCTGCCTGCCAAGCAGGAGACCCAGGTTCTATTCCTGGATCAGGAAGATCCCCTGGAGAAGGAAATGACAACCCACTCCAGTATTCTTGCCTGGGAAATCCCATGGACAGAGGAGCCTGGCAGGCTACAGTCCATGTGGTCACAAAAGAGTCAGATAAAACTTAGTGACTACATAAAATGACTTCCCTTGGTTTTAGGAGGAAAATGCCTCCCTCTTCTATAGCTGCTGCTAAATCGCTTCAGTCGTGTCCAACTCTGTGCGACCCCATAGACAGCAGCCCACCAAGCTCCTCCGTCCCTGGGATTCTCCAGGCAAGAACAATGGAGTGGGTTGTGATTTCCTTCTCTAATGCATAAAAGTGAAAAGTGAAAGTGAAGTCGCTCAGTCGTGTCCAACTCTTAGTGACCCCATGGACTGCAGCCTACCAGGCTCTTCCGTCCATGGGATTTTCCAGACAAGAGTACTGGAGTAGGGTGCCATTGCATTCTCCACTAAGAGATGTGAAAGAAAAAGACCACTTACCGGAGATATAATTCTATCCAGAAGTTCTTGTAGCATTAAGGCAGGAGGTGGTTAAGGGGGTAATTCTAAGTCTTGTGTCACAATGCATTCAAAGTCCACAGTACTCTAAGAGTTCACTTGTGTTCCTTTTCCTCTGCTACTAATGGGTTCCAGTTCAGTCCTCTACTTGTCTTCTATTCATTCTCCCCATCCCAGCCTCCTCCCAGTCATGTTCTCCTCCAAATGAAGTACTCTCATTCCAGAATATAAATTACCATTGCCCAGCGACAGCAGGATTTGTAGGGTTCTACTTTTACAAACAGGCTCACTTTAGCATCGCCCATGACATTGAGACTCCAATAGAGAACTAGGCAGGAGGAAAACTATTTCCTTTATTAAAATATTCCACGAGGAAACCAGCCAAGGAAATTGAATAGAAGAACAGAAGCAAAGGAGAGGTTTAGTTTGTTTGTTTGTTTTCATGCACTTGCACTCTGACCCACAAGGGTTTGAAAAGCTAACATATTATCCATCTCAAGTTGCCAGTTTCAGAGATTCTACCAATTTTCCAGAGTTTCCTTCATTTGCAATCAGGGATAACCCTGAACACAAACACACTGACACTTAAAAAGAGTTCTTAAAAAGAATGCATTTGCCACTAAGAAAATGAGGCAAATTGGGAGATACTATGAATGTAAAAATTTCTGGGAGAAAGATAAGAAGATGAGTTAAATAGTAACTGTCTCTAGTCTGAGGACTTTGGCTAGAATATGAAGAATGAGCGTCTCTGGGATGCCATAGAAAAAGAGGCAAGCATCCGAACAGAAATATCCCATCTCTAGAGGGAGGTTTAAGAGGGAGGGGACAGCTGGCTCCTTCATGTTGATGTTTGGAAGAAACCAACACAACACTATAAAGCAATTATCCTTCAATTAAAAAATTAATTAATTAAAAAGAAATATTACATCTCTAAAAGTGAAACAAATTATGCACTCCTTTTTTTAATTGAAGTGTAGTTAATTTACAATGTTGTGTTAATTTCTGTTGTACAGCCAAGTGACTCAGTTATACATAAACATATAGTCTTTTTTATACTCTTTTCCATTATGGTTAATCCCAGGTCATTGAATATAGTTCCCTCTGCTATAAAGTAGGACCTTGTCCATCCATTCTATATGTAAAAGTTTTTATCTATTAATCCCAAACTCCTAATCCTTCCCTCCCCCATCCCCATTGACAACCACAAGTCTCTATCTAGGTCTCTGAGTTTATTTCTGTTTCAACTAAAACTATTTTTGGTTTTATCCATAGATATGTCCATTTCTGTTGTATCTGAGATTCCACACATAAGTGATATATCGCATTTGTCTTTGTCTTTGACTTACTTAGTATGATAATCTCTAAGTCTCCACGTTGCCATAAATGGCATTATTTCATTCATTTTATGGTTGAGTAATATTCCATTGTGTGTATATATACATACACATACCACACACATTCCATATACATACATATATATATATATATACACACACACTACATCTTCATCCATTCATCTATTGATGGACATTTAGGTTGTTTCCATGTCTTAGCTGTTGTAAATAGTGCTGCTATGAATGAAGGGGCGCATGTATCTTTTTCATTATAGTTTTGTCCAGATATACTCCCAGGAGTGGGGTTGCTGGATCATACCGTAATTCTATTTTTAGTTTTCTAAGGAACCCTCATACTATTTTCCATAGTGGTTGCACTAATTTACATTTCCATTGACAGCGCAAGAGAGTTCCCTTTTCTCCACACCTTCTCCAGCATTTGTTACTTGTGGAGTTTTTAATAATGGCCATCAAAGGGATTGAGGTGGCACTTCATTGTGGTTTTGATACATATTTCTCTAATAACCAGTGACATTGAGCATCTTTTCATATGCCTATTGAAATCTGTATGTCTTGTCTGGATAAAGGTCTGTTTAGGTCTTCTGCCCATTTTTCAATTGGGTATTTGTTTTGTTATTGTTGAGTTGAATGAACTGTTTGTATATTTTGGAAATTAAGCCCTTATCAGTTGCATCATTTAAAAACATTTTCTCCCATTCCATAGGTTGTCTTTTTGTTTTGTTTGTGGTTTCCTTTGCTATACATACTCCTTCTTTTAACTGAGGTGAAATTCACATAACATACAATCAACCAGATAACATGTACAGTTCTGTGGCATTTAGTACATTCACAATGTGATGCAACCACCATCTCTTTCTACTTTCAAAATGTTTTCATTACCCCAGAACACCCGAGCCATTCTCCCCTCCCCCATCTGCTCTCTGACTCTATAGATCTGTCTATTCTGGATTTATCATATAAAAATGTGTGGATTTATCATATAAAAATCCAATATGTGACTTTTTGTGTCTGGCCCCTTTCACTTGGCATAGTGCTTTTGAGGTTCATTTAAATGGTACTGTCTCAGATCTTTAATCCTTTGTATGCCTGAATAACATTTCATCTTACATAAATATTGCCTTTTGTTCATCTGTTCCTCCACTGATGGATACTTGGGTTGTACTTTTTTTTTTTTTACCTTTTGGCTAATATAAACATTCACGTACAAGAATCTGAGAAGCGAAATCACCTATTTTTGCAACCCTCATAAGAAGTGGGAAAACACATTTAAGGTAGCATTTCAGCCCCCATTCCTCTACAAGTTCCAAGGTGTGCAGAAGTGTTAACTTGAAAGATTGTGTTAGTCACTCAGTCATGTTCAACTCTTTGCGACCCCATGGACTGTAGCCCACCAGGCCCCTCTGACCATGGAATTCTCTAGGCAAGAATACTGAAGTGGGTTGTTCTCCAGGGAATCTTCCTGACCCAGGGATCGAACCCAGATCTCCTGCATTGCAGGCAGATTCTTTACCATTTGAGCCACCAGGGAAGCAACTTGAAAGATGAGCCAGACCCAATAAAACAGAAACTCTGAATGTTTTCTAAGCCACATATCAAACTGGAAAACTCCTGAGGCTTCCAGCGGTGTCCAAACACACCTAACAGGCATTTTAGGTTCTCCACTCAGACAAAATCAATAAAATTGCAACTGATCACACTTTACCAAGAATAAAGAAATGTTGTGACCAGCTTTAGAAATGTCTGAACAGGGGTGTTTGCAATGATTAGTGAATTGACATCAATTTGAAGTGAGTTCTTATGATCGTGTGCCTAGAGATAGACATGGGTATAGGAACAGGAATTCAGGACCATTGTCTCCTTTCTTTTCCATGAAGCTTTTTTTTTTCTTAAGAACTGCACAGCTGCAGAGATTGTGTGAGTACTCTGGGACTGTCAAACCATCATCCGACTTCATGAAGAATTCTTCTGAGGTGGATTTTATTGTTTTCAGCTGGAGAATCCATCCCAGCCCACCCACCCCACAACTCACCAGCACAAAACCACATGCCCACCAAGTCCTGCCCCTCTCCTCTGCCCTGAAGTGATCAGAAAGCAAGAGTCCACCAGGAGGGAAGCACCATGAAGATACAAGGCAACATTCCAACCGCACAAGCAGCCCAATGAAGATCACTTTTGCTACGGGCATGTGTCCCTTTACGGAGTCTCTATTTTCTTTCTCTTTTTGGCAGGCAGTGCTCTTGATTTTCTAAATGTTCAGAAGAAGAATGTTGAGTCACATTTTTCTGTGGTCTCTCTTTCTTTTCTAAGACTTTCTGGAGCTTCAGTGGCACTTGTGTGTTCTGTTTAGACATGCACCATGGAGATATATCGCTGGCAGCAAATAAATAAAGAGTTTAGGGAAAGGGGTAGGCTGGAGGCTGCTGGGAAGGAAGCCGACATCTGCTCCTGCTCACAGCATTCAATTCAGCCCACCTCGAAGTGCCCCCCATCCCCACTCGATGTGGATGCTCTGATGTTCACAGAGCAGCTCTGCCTCCCCCCAAGTCAGCACGTAAACACAGGGATCCAACAAAGTGTTGAAAGAGCAATGTGGAGGACCTCCTTCAGACACACACTGTGAACAGAAGCGGCAATCAATCCAGTTCTCTTTGCACAGAAACCAAATGTAAGCCTTTGCCAATTCTCTGGTTTTGAGGACAAGCTTTGAGGAAGACCATGCAGGATAATATTTCTCATCTTGGAGATAAATTCTAAATTTTTCCAGACCTACCATGAAGGAAAGTTCTTAAAGACGAACAAATCCAGCTAAGTAATTTTTATGTTAGGAACCTGGTGACAAGTTCCTCACCATTAAAATGCACTCATTTTAAAAGTCTATAAAAGGGATACTTCTACAGACTCCTCAGAAAGAAAGGTAGGAGATAAGAGACAGAGAAAGAGAATTTTGGATAGAGAATCAGTCAGATGTGTCTGAGAGTTTGAGTTCAAGGCGACCTTAAGATCAGTAAACTTATGATCACAGGGCTAAGTGGGGGGAGGGATAAACTGGGAGATTGGGATTGACATACACACACTTCTATATATAAAATAGATAACTAATGAGGACCTACTGGGAACTCTAGTCAATATTCTGTGATCAGAAAATAATCTAAAAATGACTGAATATGTGTATATATATAACTGATTCACTGTGCTGTACACCTGAAACTAACACAACATTGTAAATCAACTATATTCCAATAAGTTTTTTTTTATTAAAAAAGGGGCTCAAGATAAATATGACTCAGTTCAGTGTACTCAGTTTTTAAAAAGAACATTCATACTGAAATACAAACCACAGAAATTTGCTAGAGTCTCTGACTTTTAACTATGGTAAACATACACCATCTTAAGCATTTTTTTAAGTCTACAGTATAATAGTGTTGACTGTACATTTTGTGCAACAGCTCTCTAGAACATCTCCATTGTGCAAAACTGAAACTCTTCACTCATTAAGACTCCTTTTGCCCTCTCCTCTCCCTGGGAGCCACCACCCTACATTTTGTTTCAAAGAGTTTAGAGGCCCTGACTTTTAAGCCCAGCCCTAGCCCCAGGAGAGCACGATATCAATATTGCTATCATGTATACAGTGAATTAATGCAGGGCAAGGAAGCCACTGAGCTGCCCAACACCAATGGCAGTGGCAGCAAAACTCACGGTGAGCAGTTTGGACTGTGGTGACCGCACATCTAGGTTTGCATCTCACCTCTGGCTTGAAGCCCTAGGCAGGTCCTCAGACGTCTCTGCCTCTGATTCCAAAAGAATAAAATGAGTGTGATGCTGGTAACTACCTCAAAGTGTTGTGATGAAGACAAAATAAGTTAATACATCAAATGAACTTAGTGACCAATAACAAGAAACTCAAAAAGAAAAAAAAAAAAAAAATGCCAGCAAGTATGATTACTAACCGACCCACAATCTGTTCTTTGGTCTTCTTTCTCACTCTTTCCACCACTCTATCCTTCCTTTCTTTCTCTAACACCTTTATTTTATTCCCTTTTCTCCTTTATCAGTTCAGTTCAGTCCCTCAGTCATGTCCAACTCTTTGTGACCCCATGGACTGCTGCACGCCAGGCCTCCCTGTCCATCACCAACTCCCAGACTTTACTCAAACTCATGTCCACTGAG
>NW_011494607.1:5121900-5122345 GCF_000754665.1 Bison bison bison
TTCTTTGGTCCCATTTTTTTGATTGGGTCATTTACTTTTCTGGAGTTGAGCTGTAGGAGTTGCTTGTATATTTTTGAGATTAGTTGTTTGTCAGTTGCTTCATTTGCTATTATTTTCTCCCATTCTGAAGGCTGCCTTTTCACCTTGCTAATAGTTTCCTTTGATGTGCAGAAGCTTTTAAGGTTAATTAGGTGTAATTTGTTTATTTTTGCTTTTATTTCCAATATTCTGGGAGGTGGGACATAGAGGATCCTGCTGTGATGTATGTCAGAGAGTGTTTTGCCTATGTTCTCAACCTCTAGGAGTTTTATAGTTTCTGGTCTTACGTTGAGATCTTTAATCCATTTTGAGTTTATTTTTGTGTATGGTGTTAGAAAGTGTTCTAGTTTCATTCTTTTACCAGTGGTTGACCAGATTTCCCAGCACCACTTGTTAAAGAGATTGT
>NW_011494607.1:5122445-5122900 GCF_000754665.1 Bison bison bison
TTTGTATTTCCATACAAATTGTGAAATTATTTGTTCTAGCTCTGTGAAGAATACCATTGGTAGCTTGATAGGGATTGCATTGAATCTATAAATTACTTTGGGTAGTATACTCATTTTCACTATATTGATTCTTCCAATCCATGAACATGGTATATTTCTCCATCTATTAGTGTCCTCTTTGATTTCTTTCACCAGTGTTTTATAGTTTTCTATATATAGGTCTTTAGTTTCTTTAGGTAGATATATTCCCAAATATTTTATTCTTTCTGTTGCAATGATGAATGGAATTGTTTCCTTAATTTCTCTTTCTGTTTTCTCATTATTAGTGTATAGGAATGCAAGGGATTTCTGTGTGTTGATTTTATATCCTGCAACTTTACTATAGTCATTGATTAGTTCTAGTAATTTTCTGGTGGAGTCTTTAGGGTTTTCTGTGTAGAGGATCATGTCATCTG
>NW_011494607.1:5123000-5124726 GCF_000754665.1 Bison bison bison
GAGTCAGCTCTTCGCATCAGGTGGCCAAAATATTGAAGTTTCAGCTTCAACATCAGTCCTTCCAATGAATATTCAGGACTGATCTCCTTTAGTATGGACTGGATGGATCTCCTTGCAGTCCAAGGGATTCTCAAGAATCTTCAACACCACAGTTCAAAAGCATCAATTCTTTGGCACTCAGCTTTCTTTATAGTCCAACTCTCCCATCCATACATGACTACTGGAAAAGCCAGAGCCTTGACTAGACGGACCTTTGTTGGCAAAGTAATATCTCTGCTTTTTAACATGCTGTCTAGGTTGGTCATAACTTTTCTTCCAAGGAGAAAGCGTCTTTTAATTTCATGGCTGCAGTCACCATCTGCAGTGATTTTGGAGCCCTCCAAAATAAAGTCTCTCACTGTTTCCATTGTTTCCCCATCTATGTGCCATGAAGTGATGGGACCAGATGTCATGATCTTAGCTTTCTGAATGTTGAGTTTTAAGCCAACTTTTTCACTCTCCTCTTTCACTTTCATCAAGAGGCTTTTAGTTCCTTTTTACTTTTGGCCATAAGGGTGATGTCATCTGCATATCCGAGGTTATTGATATATCTCCCAGAAATCTTGATTCCAACTTGTGCTTCATTCAGTCCAGTATTTCTCATGATGCAGTCTGCATATAGGTTAAATAAGCAGGGTGACAATATACAGCCTTGACATATTCCTTTCCCGAAATGAAACCAGTCTGTTGTTTCATATTCAGTTCTAACTGTTGCTTCTTGACCTGCACAGATTTCTCAGGAGGCAGGTCAGGTGGTCTGATAGTCCCATCTCTTTAAGAATTTTCCAGTTTTTTGTGACCCACACAGTCAAAGGCTTTGGTATAGTTAATAAAGCAGAAACAGATGTTTTTCTGGAATTCTCTTGCTTTTTTTTTTTTAATTTTATTTAATTTTCAAACTTTACATAATTGTATTAGTTTTGCCAAATATCAAAATGAATCCACCACAGGTATACATGTGTTCCCCATCCTGAACCCTCCTCTCTCCTCCCTCCCCATACCATCCCTCTGGGTCGTCCCAGTGCACTAGCTGCAAGTGTCCAGTATCATGCATCGAACCTGGACTGGCATCTCGTTTCATACATGATATTTTACATGTTTCAATGCCATTCTCCCAAATCTTCCCACCCTCTCCCTCTCCCACAGAGTCCATAAGACTGTTCTATACATCACTGTCTCTTTTGCTCTCATTCACAGGGTTATTGTTACCATCTTTCTAAATTCCATATATATGCATTAGTATACTGTATTGGTGTTTTTCCTTCTGGCTTGCTTCACTCTGTATAATAGGCTCCAGTTTCATCCACCTCATTAGAACTGATTCAAATGTATTCTTTTTAATGGCTGAGTAATACTCCATTGTGTATATGTACCACTGCTTTCTTATCCATTCATCTGCTGATGGACATCTAGGTTGCTTCCATGTCCTGGCTATTATAAACAGTGCTACGATGAACATTGGGGTACACGTGTCTCTTTCCCTTCTGGTTTCCTCAGTGTGTATACCTAGCAGTGGGATTGCTGGATCATAAGGCAGTTCTATTTCCAGTTTTTTAAGGAATCTCCACACTGTTCTCCATAGTGGCTGTACTCGTTTGCATTCCCACCAACAGTGTAAGAGGGTTCCCTTTTCTCCACACCCTCTCCAGCATTTATTATTTGTAGACTTTTGGATTGCAGCCATTCT
>NW_011494607.1:5125475-5131920 GCF_000754665.1 Bison bison bison
GTAGAATTCAGCTGTGAAGCCGTCTGGACCTGGGCTTTTGTTTGCTGGAAGATTTTTGATTACAGTTTCAATTTCCGTGCTTGTGATGGGTCTGTTAAGATTTTCTATTTCTTCCTGGTCCAGTTTTGGAAAGTTGTACTTTTCTAAGAATTTGTCCATTTCTTCCACGTTGTCCATTTTATTGGCATATAATTGTTGATAGTAGTCTCTTATGATCCTTTGTATTTCTGTGTTGTCTGTTGTGATCTCTCCCTTTTCATTTCTAATTTTATTGATTTGATTTTTCTCCCTTTGTTTCCTGATGAGTCTGGCTAATGGTTTGTCAATTTTATTTATCCTTTCAAAGAACCAGCTTTTGGTTTTGTTGATTTTTGCTATGGTCTCTTTTGTTTCTTTTGCATTTATTTCTGCTCTAATTTTTAAGATTTCTTTCCTTCTACTAACCCTGGGGTTCTTCATTTCTTCCTTTTCTAGTTGCTTTAGGTGTAGAGTTAGGTTATTTATTTGACTTTTTTCTTGTTTCTTGAGGTGTGCCTGTATTGCTATGAACTTTCCCCTTAGGACTGCTTTTACCGTGTCCCACAGGTTTTGGGTTGTTGTGTTTTCATTTTCATTCATTTCTATGCAAATTTTGATTTCTTTTTTGATTTCTTCTGTGATTTGTTGGTTATTCAGCAGCATGTTGTTCAGCCTCCATATGTTGGAATTTTTTATAGTTCTCTTGCTTTTTTGATGATCCAATGGATGTTGGCAATTTGATCTCTGGTTTCTCTGCCTTTTCTAAATTCAGCTTGAACATCTGCAAGTTCATGATTCACATACTGTTGAAGCCTGGCTTGGAGAATTTTGAGCATTACCCTCTTCCTACAACACAAGAGAAGACTACACATGGACATCACCAGATGGTCAACACTGAAATCAGATTGATTATATTCTCTGTGGTCACAGATGGAGAAGCTCTATACAGTCAGCAAAAACAAGACCAGGAGCTGACTGTGGCTCAGATCATGAAATCCTTATTGCCAAATTCAGACTTGAAGAAAGTAGGGAAAACCACTAGACCATTCAGGTATGACCTAAATCAAGTCCCTTATGATTATACAGTGGAAGTGACAAATAGATTCAAGGAATTAGATCTGATAGACAGAGTGCCTGAAGAACTATGGACAGAGGTTCATGACATTGTACAGGAGGCAAGGATCAAGACCATCCCCAAGAAAAAGAAATGCAAAAAGGCAAAACGGTTGTCTGAGGAGGACTTACAAATAGCTATGAAAAGAAGAGAAATGAAAGGCAAAGAAGAAAAGGAAAGATATACCCATCTGAATGCAGAGTTCCAAAGAATATCAAGAAGAGATAAGAAAGCCTTCCTCAGCTATCAATGCAAAGAAATAGAGAAAAACTATAGAATGGGAAAGACTAGAGATCTCTTCAAGAAAATTAGATACACCAAGGGAAATTTTCATGCAAAGACGGGCACAATAAAAGACAGAAATGGCATAGACCTAACAGAAGCAGAAGATATTAAGAAGAGGTGGCAAGAATACACAGAAGAACTGTACAAAAAAAGATATTCAAAGACCCAGATAATCATAACAGTGTGATCACTCACCTAGAGCCAGACAACCTGGAATGCGAAGTCAAGTGGGCCTTAGGAAGCATCACTACGAACAAAGCTAGTGGAGGTGATGGAATTCCAGTTGAGCTATTTCAAATCCTAAAAGATGATGCTGTGAAAGTGCTGATATGCCAGCAAATTTGGAAAATGCAGCAGTGGCCATAGGACTAGAAAAGGTCAGTTTTCATTCCAATCAAAAAGAAATGCAATGCCAAAGAATGCTCAAAGTACTGCACAATTGCACTCATCTCACACTCTAGCAAAGTAATGCTCAAAATTCTCCCTTATCAGATACTCCCTATGCCCCTACTCATTCTCCTGAGCAAGACCATCTCATGTTTGGTGATTTGAGCAGACTCTCTGCCATATCATAAAACTTCCTCTAAAATATCATAATTAGACCTTTATTCCTTTACCTAATCATCCTTTTTAGTAAAAAGCCCTGAAAGAGGTAGTACACCAAATTACTAGCCTGCTTCCTAATCACTCTGGTACATCCTCTTGCAGTTATATCTGTCCCAAATTGTCTTATTTATTGTTTGATTACTATCCTCTCCAACTTCTGTAAAAACAGGAGTTTACTGATTTTATTTATTACCATGTCCCCAGCCCTTATGACACAGTCTGGCATGCAATAGATGCTCATTAAAATAAACATTGGTCAAACGCTGAATGGCTGAACTGTTTATTTTCCCCCAAAATATGCCATGCTGTCCACCCTCTTGTTCTCTGAATATGCTATTTCCTTTGCCCAGATTCATTTCTCTGCAAGATTCATTCCAGATATTCAGTGACTGCCAACTATGTGTTCTGAGGCCTGTTCCGACCAGTTCTCCAGGCCTCAGCATAAGCATTTTACCTTCCACGGGGCCTTCTCTGATCCATCCAGGCAGGTCCTTGCTCCTCTGCTGGCTCTCATAGTGCCCTGCCTGCTCCACCATCAGCTCAGCATTCCTGAAATCTTCAGAGACCAGAACATCCCTCAGTAGCACGAAGCCTATGGTTTCCATTGCTGTCTGAGCCACCAGGAAAGCCCAAGAATACTGGAGTGGGTAGGCTATCCCTTCTCCAGGGTATCTTCCCAACCCAGGAATGGAACCCAGGGTCTCCTGCATTACAGGTGGATTCTTTACCAGCTGAGCTACCAGGGAAGCCCATAAAATTGTCATTGGAGTCAATAATGACAAAACCAAGTTCCAAAGAGACTGTTGTGAAAGGAGAAAAGCAACAGGGGAACTGCTAGATTCAATCACTGTTTCAGTTGTCCCCTCCCTGATCATGACCTGGCCCTCAGCAAAGTTCTAATTGGCTCTAGGTTAGGCCTTGAGGATAATTTGAAAAGAGTCAAAATCCCTCCTACCACGTTCAAGAACATTAAAGGTCCAGTTGTATAACTGTTAGGTTTAACATTCTAAGAACTCGTTTTGGGGGCAGGAGATATCATTTTATTTTTTTTTTTCCATTTATTATTTTTTATTGGATTATAATTAGTTTACAATGTTGTGTTAATTTCTGCTGTACAGCAAGGTGAATCAGCTATGTGTGTATATATATCCCTGCCTTCTGGAACCTCCCTCCCTCCCCCGACCCTATCCCTCTAGGTCATCACCTGAGAACTTGAAGAGGGAAACTGTGTCTTCGTCAATCTCCCCAACTTTGCCCGCTGCTGGAACGTGTTAAAACCTCTACCATGTTTGTGAACTAAATGAATGGTTTTGAACTTCTAGCAGTTGAATTACTTTCCCCATGAAACTTTTTTTAAATCAGATATTGAAGCATTTCAATGACATGGTTCCCTCACCCCAAGAACACGATGTTTAAAAATGAAAGATTTTTTTTTTATTTCTTCCTTCTGCAAGTTGAAATGATCCATCTAAAACAGAAAATCCAGAAATAACACTGGCTGAGGATGGAATTCCAGACACTTGAGTAGACTCAGCTCTGCCTCAAACTGAGACACAAGATCTTGACAAGGGACCACCCACACACCTGGGTTGGGCCTTGTCCTCTGTTCTACACTGATGTTCTCTGGGCAAACTTGCTGGGGGTTAAAAAGCTGAATGTGTGACAGAGCTAGTGGCAGGGATGGGCCTATGTAGGAAAACAAAACTTGCCGTCCCAAACATCTTTTCAGCATGCAGATTATTTTGAGCTGGAAACAATCAAGGCCCAAAGACTCAAGAAGAAATTTTGACCTTCCCCTCAACTGCCTGAAGGAATGTAGATAGAAGACATGTTCCAAGGAGGGAGCTGTCACCATTATAACTATGGTATGAACTAGATGTGTAGACAGGGAGGAACATAGCAAAGTCTGTTTATTAAAATTCTTCTCTATGTCCCATTGTCTCTGGCCCGGCAAACATTTAACAAACATTTGTTTTTCTATATCCATGTAGTTTTCCTTTCTCTCCTTTGAGGTTTCAAACCACCACCTCCAATATCCTCTTTTGCTTTAGCTGAAGATGATATTTTTTAATTTAACTTTTTTTTTTTTTTTTTTTTACTTTTGACTGAACCATAAAGCTTGTAGGATCTTAATTCCCCAACCAGGAATTGAACCCAAGTCTTTAGAAGTGGAAGCATGGAGTCCCAACCAGTGGATCACCAGGGAATTCCTTGAAGATGGTATTTAAGGTGAGACTTTGGCCATTTTGGTGAATTATTCAGTTTTCCTGGGTCTCTCTATTATATACATGTTATTAAACTTTTGTTTAATTTTCTTCTGTCAATCTGTCTCATGTCAATTTAATTCTTAGAGCAGCCAGAAGAACCTAGAAGGAGAGAAGAAAATTTCTTCCTCCTAGACACCAACATCGATAGATTTAACCAGAGTGAATATGGAAAGGGTCTGGATCCTGGTTCTGAACTAGTCCCTTTGCCCTCCAACCCAGAGATAATTCAGTAGCTTTAAGCCTTATTTCTCAAGTCAAGTCAGGCCCAAAAGACATTCTGAGAACCTCCATCTGTGGGAATGTGCCCTCAGCTACCCATGGGAAGAGGTAATAAAATGAGGTGAGATCAACATACCGAGTTTTATTTCTAGACAATATAGTCAAAACAGAAATAGTCTAAAGTTGACAATTTTCTCAACTGTAGCACAGCAGTGATTTATATCTCTTGTAATCTTAACATTGCCTCCAAATGTGTGAAAGAGGGAACTGTACCATTTCAAAAAATTATAATTTCTGATGTCAAAATAAGTTGGAGTCACTGTATCACTTCCAGACAATTAGGAACCTCACCCTGATATATGTCTGTACAGCACACCCTCCTGAAAAATACTCTGCTCCATTGCTGACAGAGAACATGCACTGGGATTGTACGGGGACAAATTTAGACATGTTGGGCAACAGCATATGCAGACAGCTGCTTGGTATGCAATTAAAATACCACTGGTGGGAAACTGGCTCTGGCAATGGTATGAGGAATAGACTTTTCCCTTCAGGAAACCAATTCCAGTTGACAGCCTCATTCAGCAAAATGAGATGAAGTTCTTAGCCTCGCTCCTGGGGAGGGGACCGCTTGACCCCCATTCAGCACCTGATCAGCCACTGACAGGCTGCACAGAGGGGAGTGAGAAATACTTCTGGAATGAAAGCAGAGAGCTATACACACCTACACTCTGAGTTCACAGACAAGGCACGGCTGAGCGCCTCAAGGCAATGCTGGGAGTAAGTTGCAAAGAGCAGACCTTGAATCTGAAATCATGAGTGTCCCACTCAGTGTCCTGGAGAAGCCACATCTGAGCTGGAAGTCGCCAAGCACACAAACACCTCCAGGAAAATCTATGAAGGGATTTCTAGGGAATGCAGCTGCCCTCTTCATGGCACTCCCAAAATTCCAAAATGGCAGTTAAACTTTCCATCTCATGAAGAAAAGTCCACGAACAATAAATGCTGGAGAGGGTGTGGAGCAAAAGGAACCTTCCTACATGGTTGGTGGGAATGTAAATTGGTGCAGCCGCTACGGAAAATAGTATGGAAGTTCCACAAAAAGATTAAAAGTAGAGTTACCATATGATCCAGCAACCCCACTCCTGGGCACATATCCAGACAAAACTATAATTTGAAAAGATACATGCGCCTCTATGTTCACAGCAGCACTATTCTAAACAGCCAGGACATGGAAGCAACCTAAATGTCCAGCGACAGATGAATGGATAAAGAAGATGTGGTGCATATATCCAGGGGAACACTACTCATTCATAAAAAAGAAGCAAATAATGCTATTTGCAGCAACATGGATGAACCTGGAGGTGATCATTCTAAGTGAAGTAAGTCAGAAAGAGAAAGACAAATATCATACAATATCACTTATATGTGGGATCTAAAATACAACAAAAATTAACTCATCCAAGAAACAGAAACAGACTCACAGACATAGAGAACAGACTTGTGGTTGCTAAGGAGGAAAAGGGTAGGAAGGGGAATAGATTGGGAGTTTTGAGATTAGCAGAGGCAAACTATTATATATAGGATGGATGAACAACGTGGATAAACCATCTGTACAGTACAGAGAACTATGTTCAATATCCTGTAATAAACCATCTGCTGCGCTGCTGCGTCACTTCAGTCGTGTCCAACTCTGTGTGACCCCATAGACGACAGCCCACCAGGCTCCCCCATCCCTGGGATTCTCCAGGCAAGAACACTGCAGTGGGTTGCCATTTCCTTCTCCAATGCATGAAAGTGAAAAGTGAAAGTGAAGTCGCTCAGTCATGTCCGACTCTTAGCGACCCCATGGACTGCAGCCTACCAGGCTCCTCTGTCCATGGGATTTTCCAGGCAAGAGTACTGGAGTGGGGTGCCATTGCCTTCTCCAATAAAC
>NW_011494607.1:5132020-5137837 GCF_000754665.1 Bison bison bison
ACTGGAGTGGGGTGCCATTGCCTTCTCCAATAAACCATAATGGAAAAAATATTAAAAAGAATGTGTGTGTGTGATATATATATATATATATATATGTATGTATAACTGAGTCACTTTGCTGTACAGCAGAAACTAACACAATATTGTAAATCAACTATACTTCAATAAAATAAATTTTTTTATTTTTTTTCTTTTCTTTTTTTTTTAATTAATTTTATTTTATTTTTAAACTTTACATAATTGTATTAGTTTTGCCAAATATCAAAATGAATCCACCACAGGTATACATGTGTTCCCCATCCTGAACCCTCCTCCCTCCTCCCTCCCCATACCATCCCTCTGGGTCGTCCCAGTGCACCAGCCCCAAGCATCCAGTATCGTGCATTGAACCTGGACTGGCATCTCGTTTCATACATGATATTTTACAAAATGGCATTGAAACATGTAAAATAAATTTTTTTAAAAGACCAGTTTATTCCATGGTCTCACCATACCTGTGGGTGAAAGAAAGCCCTATCTCTATGTATACCTCTTTTCTTTTTTGTGGACAATGTCAAATACACACAGAAGTAGAGAGACTAACATAATGAAGCTTTCACCCATCACCTAGTCTCAACAATTAAGTTTAGGCCAATCAGGTTTCATCTATAACTCACTTACTCCCCTCCACCAACACTGGATTCTTAAGGCAGATCCCAGACATCATACCATCTCATCTGTAAACATTTCAGTCTATATCTATAAAAGATAGGGCTCTTTTTTTAACACAACCATTAACAAATGTAAAACTTCTAAATAATTGCTTAATGTTATTAGATATCCAGCCAGGAATCAAACTTCCTTGATTGTCTCATAATATTTTTATTATTCTTTCAAACTGAGGTCCATACATTGCAATTTATATGTCTCACACCTTAATCTATAATGCTTTCTCTCATAATTTATTCTGAAAAAAAGCATATTTTCTTTCTTAAATCATTTCTAATTCGGAATTTTGCTGATTATATACTCTTGGCATCTCTTAACATGTCTCTCTTCCCCTATTTCTTTCATAAAATATTAGGTCTAAAGCCTTGATTACATTCAGGTTTGTTTTTTTTTTTTAGACAAAAATACTTCTTAAATGAGTAAATACTAGGCATTAGGAAGCAAACCATGGCTGGTTGTCTCTCTTTTTATAATGTTAGCAGCCACTGCAGAACACTGTCTGCAGTAAATTGTCTCATCAGTGGTTGCAGTGAATTGTTTCATCAATGGTTGAAAAATGGAGATATTCTCACTCTATTCTTTGCTTCGCTTGAATCTTTCTTAAAGAAAATGGTTCTTCTGCCAACTATTACCCTAAAGTACACCTTACACAGGAAAGAAGGTAAAATGCTTAATTCTTTCCTTTAATCAACTTCCAAAAGAATGAGTTAATTTTTTTAAAAAATGAGTTAATTCATGAATTTAAGAGTATTTTGTATGTTTCAATCTATCGCAGTTATTAGTCTATTGCTCACTGATGCTCATTTTTAACTAAAAGAATCCCTTCAAGTTGGTTCCTGAGTTCTTTTGTCAAGATCCCATATTCTTAAATAAAATCCTTGCTTTCTGTTATAGTAAGATGTTTCAGGCTTACCTTGTATGTTTTGTACTCCCAGAGCTGAAGTCAGACAATTCTCTCGGGAACATGTTTTTTTCCATAGGGTGTAAAACAATTAGGGATGTGTTTTAATGTCTCTGGTAATAGATTTTATTTAATATATGGTAATGTCGCCAACTTGATACTTGGTTGGATTCATTTGTTTCACTTTTTATTTGAGATTTTAGAGATTGTTTTAATCATCTTACTTTTTTCATTTAACAATTTATGAATAATATATCCTGGTGATCACTTGTGGAAGTATATAGACATACTCATTTACATTTACTTGTTTTTATAGTTACCTAGTAGTCTCGTTTATTTTTTCTGATTACATAATACTCCATTGGGTGGTTTATAATTTATAATTGTATAATTTATACAATCAGTCCTCTGCTGAAGGACACATGGGTTGTTTCTAGTTCTTTGCTATTACAAATACTGCTTCATCTAATTGTCCTGTGCACAATTCAGGGACATAACATTGGGGATAGTTAGTGTTTCTGGGACAGATTCCTAAATGTGAGATTGCCTGACCAATGAATAAGTGCAACTGTAACTTTGCTATGTATTATCAAAACCCTGCAATAGTTCACATTCCCACTAGTAAAACCTACGACTACTTATTTCTCCACAAATTGGAGTGTTTAATGTCAAACTTTTGCATTTTTGCAAGTGTGATAGCTGAGAATTTTTATCTCAGAGATGTTTTAATTTACATTTTCCTTGTTAAAAATAAGACAACATATTCTCAAATTTCTAAAAACTATTTGAACTTCTTGTGCTATGAGTTTTCAATCTCCCTTATTTATTGTTTTGTAGGATTGCTGGCCTTTTTTGTTTTTAGAAGCCCTTTAAATAGCAGGGTATTAATCCTTTATCTGTGACAAAAGTTGCAAAGATTTTGCCAGGTTGCCCTTTTATTTATGAATGTTATATGGTGAAGGGAATAAAATTATTTTTTTCCTCCATATTTATCAACTCACATTGTTTATGGATTTTGAATCACAGGAACTATTTTCCTAGCTTATAGAGAAACTCATCTATGTTTTAATCTGGTGATTATATGGTTTCATTTTTTTATGTAAATCCCTAATACATTCAGAATTTATCCTGGTATGTGGTATCCTTTTCCACATGGTTAGCCTGTTGTCCTAATACCATTCATTTAAAAGTCTATCCTACCTATTATGACAATCATTTTGAAATATATAGAAATACTGAATCACTATGTTATGTTACAGAAACTACCAGAGTCTTGTAGGTCAATTATACTTCAAACACAAACTCATAGAAAAAGGTTTGTGGTTACCAGAGGTGGAGGTGGGTGGAAGGGGAATTAGAGCAGCAATCAAAAGGTTCAAACTTTCAGTTATAAGATTCGTAAGTTCAGGGATGTAAAGTACAGTGTGATGAATAAAATTAACATTGCCATATGATATACTGCCGTCTATGGGGTCGCACAGAGTCGGACACAACTGAAGTGACTTAGCCGCATGATATATGAAAGTTGTTACAAGAGAAAGCCCTAAGAGTTCTCATCACAAAGGAAAACAAAATTTTCCATTTCTTTAATTTTCTATATATATGGAGTTGATGGATATCAAATTTATTGTGGTAATGATATCATGATGTAAGTCAAATCATTATTCCATACACCTTAAACTCATACAGTGCTGATGTCTATTATATCTCAACAAAACTGGAAGAAAAAAGTAAAATAAAACTGAAAATCTATAATCAGAATCTAATCAAGAGGAAACATCACAGAAACCTAAAATTAAGAGAAACTAATTCTCTAAAATTACTGGCCTGTATTCTTCAAAATATAGCACATAAGCAAATGGTACAAAAGCAGAGAAAAGCAACTGAAGAGAAAAGATAATGAACAGCAATATGTGATTCCAGTTGGCATACTGAACCAGAGAAAGACTTACTCTGAAGGACACTGCTGGGATAATTGACAGAACTGGAATATGAATTGTATACTAAAGTGCTGGTTCAGTGTGCATGCGCACTAAGTCGCTTCAGTCCTGTCTGACTCTGGGACACGATGGACCGTAACCCTCCAGGTTCCTCCTTCCATGGGATTCTCCAGAGAGAAATACTGGAGTGTGTTGCCATGCTTTCCTCCAGGGATCTTCCCCACCCAGGGATAAACCCACATCTCTTATGTCTCTTGTATTAGTAGGCAAATCTTTACCACTAGCACCACCTGGGAAGCTCCTGTTTCAATGTTAGATGTATTAAATTTGATATCCATACTGTGGGTACGTGTGAGAATATTCTTGTCCTTAGGACATTCATACTGAAATATTATCAGACAAAGGGACATTATGTGTGCAATTCTTCTCCAACGGTTCAGAAAAAATATATACATAAATTTGGGGGGCAAAGTAGTGGGGAGATGGAATGGGAATGACAACATAAACCTTGGGGAAGGTTATATGGGAGTTCTTTATGCTATTCAAAATAACAAAACAAAATTCTACCCAAGCCCACTGAGCTCATATGCTGCCTGCATCATAATCACTGTTTCCATTTGCAATTATTTATACTATTCCATCGGAGAAGGCAATGGCACCCCATTCCAGTACTCTTGCCTGGAAAACCCCATGGACAGAGGAGCCTGGAAGGCTGCATGCAGTCCATGGGGTCGCTGAGGGTCGGGCAAGACTGACTTCACTTTCACTTTTCACTTTCATGCATCGGAGAAGGAAATGACAACCCACTCCAGTGTTCTTGCCTGGAGAATCCCAGGGAAGGGGGAACCTGGTGGGCCGCCATCTGTGGGGTCATACAGAGTCGGACACAACTGAAGTGACTTAGCAGTAGCAGCAGTATACTATTCCATTTTCTATAAACCAACACTACAACAGTTTTAATCATAGAAGCCTTATGTGTTAGTCACTCAGTTGTGTTCCAACTCTTTGTGACCCCATGGACTGTAGCCCACCAGGCTCCTCTGTCCATGAGGTTTTCCAGGTACTGGAATGAGTTGCCATTCCCTTCTCCAGGGGATCTTCCCCAGCAGGGATTAAACCTGGATCTCCTCCATTGCTGGCCAGTTCTTTAGTCTGAGCCACCAATAGAAGCCTTTTAATAGGTCTTAACATCTGATAGAACTCATCCTCCTCATTACTCTTCTTTTTAAAGAGCTTCCTGGATATTCTTGCTGCTTTGTTCTCCTTTGCAGAAACTTAGGATCCCTTTGTTGGGTTTGCATTCCATGTGTAGGTTAAAACCAATCAGCCTTGTGTTGTACATGTCAGTGTCCACATGTATTCCATGGGGAAGATGGTCACCAGGACGGGTTAACTGAGCACTGCCAGTGCACAAGACTTGTGAGGAGGCTTCCTCAGGTGCTGGCTCACACCTCTCAAACTGAACATGAGGCATCCTGAATATCTGAGGGAGATTGTGCAAGCTGTGTGCTAAGTCGCTTCAGTTGTGTCCAACTCTGTGTGATCCCGCCAGTCTCCTGTGTAGCCCGCCAGTCTCCTCTGTCCATGGGATTCTCCAAGCGGGAATACTGGAGTGGGTTGCCATGCCCTCCTCCAAGGAATCTTCCTGAGCCAGGAATCGAGCCAGCGTGTCTTACATCTACCTGCATTGGTAGGGGGGTTCTTTACCACCTGGGAGATTAAAAACCATCAAATCAAATTAACATGGTTTAACATCTCCAAAGAAAGGCAATGCCGAAGAATGCTCAAACCACCGCACAGTTGCACTCATCTCACACACTAGTAAAGTAACGCTTAAAATTCTCCAAGCCAGGCTTCAGCAATATGTGAACCATGAACTTCCTGATGTTCAAGCTGGTTTTAGAAAAAGCAGAGGAACCAGAGATCAAATTGCCAACATCTGCTGGATCATCAAAAAAGCAAGAGAGTTCCAGAAAAACATCCATTTCTGCTTTATTGACTATGCCAAAGCCTTTGACTGTGTGGATCACAATAAACTGTGGAAAATTCTGAAAGAGATAAGAAAATTCTGAAAGAGACCACCTGATCTGCCTCTTGAGAAACCTGTATGCAGGTCAGGAAGCAACAGTTAGAACTAGACATGGAATAACACAGGGGTTCCAAATGGGAAAAGGAGTACGTCAAGGCTGTATACTGTCACCCTGATTATTTAACTTATATGCAGAGTACATCATGAGAAACGCTGGGCTGGAAGAAGCACAAGCTGGA
>NW_011494607.1:5137937-5138129 GCF_000754665.1 Bison bison bison
CGTTCAAAAAACTAATATCATGGCATCCAGTCCCATCACTTCATGGCAAATAGATGGGAAAACAGTGGAGACAGTGGCTGACTTTATTTTTCTGGGCTCCAAAATCGCTGCAGATGGTGACTGCAGCCATGAAATTAAAAGACGCTTACTCCTTGGAAGGAAAGTTATGACCAACTTAGACAGCATATTAAA
>NW_011494607.1:5138347-5143139 GCF_000754665.1 Bison bison bison
TAAAGAAAATTGAGTGCCGAAGAATTGATTCTTTTGAACTGTGGTATTGGAGAAGACTCTTGAGAGTCCCTTGGACTGCAAGGAGATCCAACCAGTCCATCCTAAAGGAGATCAGTCCTGGGTGTTCATTGGAAGGACTGATGTTGAAGCTGAAATTCCAATACTTTGGCCACCTCATGTGAAGAGTTGACTCATTTGAAAAGACCCTGATTCTGGGAAAGATTTGAGGGCAGGAGGAGAAGGGAACAACAGAGGATGAGATGGTTGGATGGCATCACCGACTCGATGGACATGCGTTTGGGTGAACTCTGGAAGTTGGTGATGGACAGGGAGGCCTGGTGTGCTGCAGTTCATGGGGTCACAAAGAGTCAGACAAGACTGAGCAACTGAACTGAACTGAACTGAATGTCTGCAAAGATGTTGGAAAACCCTGGATATGAGGAAATAGTTGGTTCTTCTGGACCTATAAGTGGACTCCTGAGGAAGAAGCCTGGTGGACTGATTGACCTTTGAGATTCCTTAGACATGCAAGATGCTTCATCTGCTGGATTCAAAGGAACTCAAAAGAATCCCTACAACAGGCCATGAGAGTTCATGATGGAAGTGTTTCAAGGATTGTGCTGCCAGCAAGGAGTCTTGATGGTAAGAACAGATTTTCTAGTCATTCCAATGAATGGTGTTCAGGCTACGAACACTATAAACCTCAGCAGTTAGGTGGCGGCTATTCTCCTTGAGCAGAGATTTAGGAGGATCAACAGGAGCTTCGCTTCAAATTCACATTGATTTAAAATTATTCTCCAGAGCAGCCCTACCAAGTTCTTCGGGTTCTTTTTTCCCTTCCTATTTGGGGAGGAAACCTGACAGAATTAGGGAGTTTGACCACCTGCCTGGAGTCTGACATTTCACATAGCCAAATAAATAGGCTTGTTCCTCTAGAAACTCTCTCAGATGAAAATTAATTTGAGAACCAAGTTGAAATCTGCTTCCAACTGACTCTTTACTTTTGAATTTCCATTGAAAATTTTGCCTCCACTTTTTATACGTCCAGTATATTTCCCACTTTATTTCTTCTTAGGATTCTTAAGATCAAAAACTTTAAGAGCTAGCCTACAGTAAATGATGCTGAAATTATATTAAACCCATAAAACCAAAGTCTGGCTAAACCTATGGCTTTGCTAAAATAAATAAGTGGTTTTATTAGCAAATTGCACAGCACATTTAGAAAGAGTCAAGCTTTCTATCCTATTTATTAACACTGGCTTTCATCTATACCCCAACGGCCTTTTCCTCTGCCAACCAGAAAGAAATACCAAGTCGTCTTCTTGAGCTTTATTGGAGTTTAGCAGGCATTCTCAGAGTCACTGAACAGACTTGTTCTCAGGAGCCTGTGTGTCCTCAGACTTGGAGAGGTATGTGTATTTTTCTAGTGCTATCTTTTCTTTCACGTTCATTAAAAGAAATAGATGTTAGGAAATAGCTTTGAGATAATAAACTTAGCCTTTGACCCATGGGTTCACTTTGCTGAAATAAGAAATGACATGGAATCATCAGGAAGATCCACATTCTACCCACTGCCCTGGCGACAGGGGTATTTAACCCCTGATGACCAGCTGTCGCTTCACTCTATCAACATTCCAGGACACTGAACGAGGAAATCAGCAACAGACACAAAGCCTCCTATTTTTTCTTCACTTTTCTGGGGCCTTAGTCACATGCCCCACCCTCCAACCCATCCCTTCAGAATCATTGAGCTGTGAATGCCTTTTGACCCACTATATGTCAGATAACTGGTCACCATCTGTTTTTACTGAGGGCCTAATAATGTGGAATTTCTAGCCAATACATTAGGACCCTGTGTTTAAGAGGGATATTAACAATTTAAGAAGGATGATATGTGCATAACCTGAAGACTCCCCACAAAGACCTATAATATGGGTATATCCCTCCCTAGCTCTTACATTTGGAGAAGGCAATGGCAACCCACTCCAGTACTCTTGCCTGGAAAATCCCATGGATGGAGGAGCCTGGTAGGCTGCAGTCCATGGGTTCGCTAAGAGTTGGACATGACTGAGAGACTTCACTTTCACTTTTCACTTTCATGCATTGGAGAAGGAAATGGAAACCCACTCCAGTGTTCTTGCCTGGAGAATCCCAAGGATGGCAGAGCCTGGTGGGCTGCCGTCTATGGTGTCACACAGAGTCGGACATGACTGAAGTGACTTAGCAGCAGTAGAAGCAGCAGCTCTTAAATTAATTGGGTTTGTGTTCTTAGTGTACAGGATGAATTACATCAATCACACACATACACATACATACACACATACATACACACTTAAACCTGAGACATGCTTGTTCCTTGCATTAAATTTTAAGAAGGGGCCAAATATTAACACAGCAGTTGAAGGAAAAAACAGCTTTTCCACACAGAGAAAAACACAAGTGCAAAGCACAGAGTCATGAAATAGTATGAGAAACTACAGCATACAGTGAGGCATAGAAAGTGTTAAGAACAGAGGAGTGGACAAGGTCCAGATATGAAATACCTTGAAAGCCACCTAAAAGTTTGGAGTTTATCCTTAGTCATGGTTTAAAGTAAGAGAGACATGATCATATCTGTACCTTGGAAAGCTCATTCTAACAGTAGCATGGCAGATGGATGGACACTTCAGAGACTGAGTGAAGGAGTCTCAATTAGAAGTCTGTTGGAATGATCCAGGTAAGAAATGAGGAAAGCCTGTAATTAATCAGCAGTAGAAGAGATAGGAGGGTCATAAAAAAGAGGCTTTGAAGAAGGTACACACCATCTTCAACAATTAGGAACTGAAAAAGAAAGGGCAGAGCTAGAGATGACTGTCAGTTTTCCAGTTGGAATTACAGGGCATAAAGCAATGATATTCACAACATGAAGAACAGGTTTGGCTGGTGGGGGCAAAGAATGAGTTCAGTGCTGGACATGCTGAATTTGAAGCAACTGTATAAAAGACAAGTGGCAGACTTCCCCAGTGGTACAGTGGTTAAGAATCTGCCTGCCAATGCAGGGGACGGGGGTTTGATCTCTGATCTGGGAAGATTCCACATACCTTGGAGCAACAAAGCCCATGTGCCACAACTACAGAACCCCACACACCCTAGAGCCCACGCTCTGTGACAAGAGAAGATCCCACTCACCACAACTAGAAAAAACTCACACACAGCACCAAAGACCCAACACCACCAAAAAACAATTTTTAATTAATTAAATAATTTTTAAAAAGACAAGTGGAGATGCCCAGAAGGCAATGGGTAAATCATTTTGGAGACCGGGAATGAAGTCTGGACTGAAACTATGGATTTGGGTTCCATTTGCACATGGTGGCAGTTTAAGGCAAAGGAGTAGTAAGCCCTCTGAGGGAGTATGTAGAAAGAGAATAAAGCAGAAGATAGAACCTGGTGTCCCCAACCCCACCATACTAGGGGCAAGTGGAGGAGGACAGGCCAGTAGATTGGGAAGAACAGACTTTTCATCAGCTGGAGTAAGACCAAGAGGCCATGTTAACAGGTCAAGAGTCTCTGAGGCTGGAGAGCACTTCAAGAACAAAGAGCCAGTCAATAGGGTCAAACTCCTCCAAGGACATAAACAAAAAAGAGGGTTAATAAGGATGGCTTTGGCTCCTGAAAGAGGTCCAGGAGAGACTGATCAAGAGCACGAGTGGATAAATCAGTCTGGATAGGGAAGAGATGCCCCCAAGATCAGTGATAAGGTTGAGGAGGGAGAGGGCAGAGAGAAGACACTCACAGAATAGAAGCAGAAAGTTGAGAAAGTTCATTTCAATGGACTCGGTTCTTCTGAAAGGAGGCAGCCAAGGGAATCTGTTAAGAGAAAGTGAAAGAGAGTGGCCATGATGTTTGGGAAAGATGTTGAGAGAAATTCCCACTCCACAACTCCACTGCCCCACTCCACAACCTCAGCACTACCCACACCATCCCTACAACACAGCATGGTGCCTGGTTCAAAACAGGTGTTTAGTGTAAGGAAGACAAAATGGCAGAGCGGAAGGACCTTGTGCTCCTCTCAAGACCACACCAAAATCACAACTGCTGAACAAAGTAAAAAAGACTGGAACCTAACAAAAAAGATATTCTATAACCAAAGACATACAGAAGGAGCCACAGAACGCTGGTAGGAGGGCAGCACTGAAGATACGATCAAATCCCATACTCACCTGCCAGGTTCAGTTCAGTTCAGTTCAGTCGCTCAGTCATGTCTGACTCTTTGCGACCCCATGAATCGCAGCACACCAGGCCTCCCTGTCCATCACCAACTCCCGGAGTTCACCCAAA
This sequence comes from Bison bison bison, assembly GCF_000754665.1. NCBI lineage: Eukaryota > Metazoa > Chordata > Mammalia > Artiodactyla > Bovidae > Bison > Bison bison. The sequence continues at coordinate 5,142,668 of NW_011494607.1, forward strand.
CTCATGTCCATCGAGTCAGTGATGCCATCCAACCATCTCATCCTCTGTCATCCCCTTCCCCTCGTGCCCTCAATCTTTCCCAGAATCAGGGTCTTTTCCAATGAGTCAACTCTTCACATGAGGTGGCCAAAGTACTAGAGTTTCAGCTTCAGCATCAGTCCCTCCAATGAACACCCAGGACTGATCTCCTTTGGATGGACTAGTTGGATCTCCTTGCAGTCCAAGGGACTCTCAAGAGTCTTCTCCAACACCACAGTTCAAAAGCATCAATTCTTCAGCGCTCAGCTTTCTTCAGAGTCCAACTCTCACACCCATACATGACCACTGGAAAAACCATAGCCTTGACTAGATGGACCTTTGTTGGCAAAGTAATGTCTCTGCTTTTGAATATGCTATCTAGGTTGGTCATAACTTTCCTTCCAAGGAGTAAGCGTCTTTTAATTTCATGGCTACAATCACCATCTGCAGTGAT
>NW_011494607.1:5143239-5150591 GCF_000754665.1 Bison bison bison
TTTTGGAGCCCCCAGAAATAAAGTCTGACACTGTTTCCACTGTTTCCCCATCTGTTTGCCATGAAGTGATGGGACCAGATGCCATGATCTTAGTTTTCTGAATGTTGAGCTTTAAGCCAACTTCCATAAAGGTTAAAGTGGGTGACCCATAATAGGTTTTAAGTACTCATTTTTTAAATTTACTTATTCTCATTTATTGAGTACCTACTTGGTACAAGGCACTAGGCTAGACTCAAGAGATGCAAAGATACCATTATATTTGGAGAACTCTGAGTACTCCTCAGAAAAAATATTTTCCCCCATAAGTTTTATTGGTGTAATGTCTATTCATCCTTCTGGTCTCAATTTCAAATGCCACCTCTTCAAGGAAACCTGTCCTCACTCTCAGATTAGGTCAAATCCCTTTATTAACCATTTTCAACACATCAAATGCTTTTCCTCACTAGCTCTTAAATAGTAATAGCTAAATGATTAGCTATATAATTATAAAATATTTAAAATATTGCTTATGTAATTGTGTGTCATTTTTAATATCTATCTTCTTTCTCTACCAGATTGTAAGTTCCACAAGGTCTGAAAGCTTGTCTCTCTTCTACTCAGTGCTGGATGGTTGGGCATCAATAGACTGGTATTTATTCATTCTTTCACCCAATAGTTATTCAGCCCTTATCATATAAAAGACATAGAGCACATATCAGACATTCAAGAAATATTTGTGGGCTGAATGAATGAATAGAAAGACTCATGTCTGAAGTCAGAGTCTAATGAGCAAATAATCTTTCATCACAATTTGCTATGGTACAAACTATTTGCCATAAGGAATTCCAAAAGTGAGGCACTGAGTAGGGTGAATTCAAAAGGGAAAAAGCTATCTTTTGACAGAAGTGATGATTTGGGGAGAAAATAATGAGTATGGATTGTAACTGATGCTAGAGGGCTGGGTGGTCCACAAAAGGAAATGTAATTATTAATACAAGAACCACTCTTCCCAGCATTCACAGGTGGACTTCAGCTCTACTACAGCACTTTCAGTGAAAGGAATAGGATTTCTTACCTTAATTGAACCATGAATAATACTTCTGTTCTACTTCAAACCAAAAACTATATATGACTCCAGCAGTTGTAAGATAAAAGGCTCGAATTTGCAGTACAATCCTGAGAAAAGAAGTATCGTTATACTTTTCAATCTCTGAGATTTAATTAGAGTTTAGAAATGAAAAGTGGCTCCATGTCGCTCCCCTAGAAAAATGATGTTCCTGTCCCACCATGAGGAACAGCATCATAAAAACACTAAAATGATAAATATTACAGTCCTTCAAGCTCCAAGTTGTCTACCACATAAGACATGAACTTGAGAACATTTTCTTGGCACTTTTGGACTATTTGAACTAAATGGAGCAGAAAAGGGCCTTACCCATTTTTTAAAATTCCATTCACCCTCTTAAAAAGACCAATGAGTCTTCGAATAACTAAACAGTGAGTCTGAAATCATACTTGATTCTAGGAACTTTTACACTGTTGAACTGGGTGGCCTTCAACAGCAGATATTAAAAAACATTTCCTGCAGTACTTCTTTGCAAATAAATCATCTTGAAAACAGCTTTCAAAAACCAGGAAGCCTCCAATAACACAACCATTGACTTCCAGTGGTTTCCTTGGCCTTGGCCATATTCAGACAACCCAGATCTCCCGAAGTTTCCATCATTGCCCATATGTCTAATATAAAGAAAAAACAAAACACAGGCATCATCTCATCTCCTGTCCCCAACCCCAAACAAAATCATAATAAACAAACCAAATACTAATTAAAGGAAAGTCTACATAAGTTTTAAGCAGATAATCACCAATACAGCTGCTGCTGCTGCTAAGTCACTTCAGTCGTGTCTGACTCTGTGCGACCCCATAGACGGTAACCCACCAGGCTCCCCCGTCCCTGGGATTCTCCAGCAAGAACACTGGAGTGGGTTGCCATTTCCTTCTCCAATGCAGGAAACTGAAAAGTGAAAGGGAAGTCACTCAGTCGTGTCCGACTCTTTGCAACCCCATGGACTGCAGCCCACCAGGCTCCTCTGTCCATGGGATTTTCCAGGCAAGAGTGCTGGAGTGGGGTGCCATATAGCTGCACCAGTTGTTAAAAGGTGGAACCATTTCTAGACTACCTGCCAGCTCCCTCTCTCCCTTCCTCTCCAACCGTCTGTATAGTCCAGCAAATAAGGGGTTAATGCTTAGCACCTACAGAGGCAGACACTCTGACTAGTCAGTGCCTGTGCTGCATGTGATTACACAGAGATGGAGATCAGACAGACAGACATAATATTATTCTTGGAAACAGGCAAACAGCGTTCATTCTCTATACATACTTCCTGATTCCCTTTATGGTCATCAGACTTTTCTCTGCTGCTGCTGCTGCTGCTGCTAAGTCGCTTCAGTTGTGTCCGACTCTGGGCAACCCCATAGACAGCAGCCCACCAGGCTCCCCCGTCCCTGGGATTCTCCAGGCAAGAACACTGGAGTGGGTTGCCATTTCCTTCTCCAATGCATGAAAGTGAAAAGTGAAAGTGAAGTCGCTCAGTCGTGTCCGACTCTTAGCGACCCCATGGACTGCAGCCCACCAGGCTCCTCCATCCATGGGATTTTCCAGGCAAGAGTACTGGAGTGGGGTGCCATTGCCTTCTCCGAGACTTTTCTCTAGCTCCTGGCAAATGGGCTAATTTCACAGGTAAAGAAAGTAAGAAGTCAACATTTAAATAGACATATTTCCACAACAACACAGTGCCGCAAAGCTTGCACCAAAGAGTGTGATAATAACCCAGCTCTTACTTTGATTTTATTATGAAATGGAAGGTTTTATCCCCCCCACTAGAAAAAACTTCCAATAGACTTGTCATAGGGTTGTAAACCAACACTCCAGAAGGTCAGCTTGTGCTCCGGGGCTGAGGCAGGCTGAGTCCCACTGTACATTTGCCATCTTAGTTCCCCTACTCTTGGGAGGTCCCCTAATCACTCACTTCCCTAACTAGCCCCTTCCCAACTCCAGGGTGTCTCCTCTGCCACCCAGGCTCCACCCTGCCACTCTTTAAAAATGTCTCTCATATTCTGCTAAAAGTTTCCAGAAATTCATTTCTCCATTCCTTCTCTCTGGGTGTTTACAGTTTCTTAATGAGCCAGGGTACTTATCAAAACTTCTCCAATAAAAAACAACCCATGAAAATTCTGGGAATTTGAGGCTAAACATTAACAAATGAGTGTGTTCCCTTGAAGAAAAGGACACCCAACTGCGGGTGAACCCCTGCTAGGTTCCACATTCCCCACCAGCTGGTCATTAGCATGCATTTGTAGTTGGGTGGTCCTAGGGGTACCTAGCCCAACAGAGGGCTGGGTGTGGATTCAGGGGTATTCCCACACCCAGCATCTAAGAATGAGTTCACTTACATGGCGCTGTGGTCTGAATGTACATCCTTCCAATATCCACACGCCCGAATCCTAACCCAGTGTCATGAAGTTAGGAGGTGCGTTATGCTATTAGGTCATGAGGGTGGAGCCCTCATGATGGATTAGTGCTTTTTTTAAAATTCATTCTTATTGGAATATTGTTGATTTACAATGTTGTTTTACTTTATGTTACAACAGCAAAGTCAATCAGTTACACTTTTATGTATATCCACTCTTTTTTAGAATCTATTCTCATATAGGCCTAGAGAGTATTGAGTAGATCTCCCTGTGATATACAATAGGTTCTTACGAGGCATCTATTTTATACATAGTAGTGTGTATATGTCAATCCCAAATATCCCAATTTATCCCTCCCCACCCTTTCCCCACTTTGGTATCCATAAGTCTGTTTTCTACATTTGTGACTCTATTTCTGTTTTATAAATATAAGAACCACCCTCCAACCCCACAGCTCTCTTTTGCCCTTTTGCCCTGTAAAGACACAACAAGAATTCTGCAACCCAGAAGAGCACCCTCGCCCAACTATGCGGCCACCCTGACCTTGGACTTCTAGCCTCCAGAACCATAGGAAATAAATTTCTGTTGTTTATAAGCTACTCCATCTGTTGGTATTTTGTTACAATAGCCTGAATGGAGTAAGACGCATGGGGACACAGGGATCCTGTGAAAAGAAAGTTGTATTGGGACTTCCCTGATGGTCCAGTGGCTAAGACTCTGCACTCTCATTGCAGGGTGCACGGTTCAATCCCTGGTCAGGGAACTAGATCCCACATGCCGCAACTAAAGGACCACACATTCTGCAACCAAGATCTTCAATGCCACAACTAAGACTGGCACAGCCAGCTAAACAAATTAATTAATTAAAAAAAAAAACCCTGCAAACCTTTGGCCCATTTAAGGACCAGCCCAACTTCCACTGGAGCAGTAGCACATGTACCCTCAAGAGTCTAAAAGGTTCCCTCATGCACACAGCTGAGATGGTATCCACACGTACTCTCCCATCACCATTTCTTCTTATTATCATGGCCCAAATTGGCTGGCTGTTGATTTGCATACATCCAAATAATATCAGCTTTTATTTGGCTCAAAATGACATGTGCCTGATTGAATGAAAATCATTAGAACACATTAACATAGTTAAGATATGTTTTGAACTTCTCCAGAACACTTTCATGCATTGGAGAAGGAAATGGCAACCCACTCCAGTGTTCTTGCCTGGAGAATCCCAGGGACGGCGGAGCCTGGTGGGCTGCCGTCTATGGGGTTGCACAGAGTTGGACATGACTGAAGCGACTTAGCAGCAGCAGCAACAGAACACTGCAGTCTAAGCACTTTCCCCTCCAGGGACTAGAAATCAAATTTCCCCTTTTATATCCAACATGCTTTTATACAACACAGTTTCTCTGAAGTATCCCTTCACACAAATTTCCCAAATTTCAAACTTCATTTTTCATCATCTGTAGTTGTTCCATCACTAAGTCGTGTCCGACTCTTTGTGATCCCATGAACTACGGCACACCTGGCTTCCCTGTCCTTCACTATCTCCCAGAGGTTGCCTAAACTAATGTTCATCATCTGTACCAACTGTCAAATCATGGGTAAAGGTGGCAAAAATGGGAATTCACACTTGTTTTTTCAGCTCTCTGCTCACCACTCAAAGAAAATAAATGTCTACCTTTTTTTTTTTTTTTTGCCACGGGCTCTTAAAAAACCCTCCAAACATGAATTTTTAAATGGAGAAGGTGTTTCCCAATTATATGAAGCAGAGGGAATCATTAAACAGGCACCTCCCACTCTGGGGGAAAGTCCACACATTAAACGCTAGTCATCATAAAATAGAAGTGCCTTAAACAGAGACTTTATGCTACACCATGGCACCTTCAGCCTGCATTTAGTGGGCTTGCCTTCTCAGTAAGTCTACTCCAAAGCTGCTGATAGTGTTCAATTAATCAATGGGGAATTAGACTTTGTGATGCAGAGCAATGAAGTGCTAACGAGGACCACGTGTGGCTGTGAATGGCCTCCATGTGACCAGCCAGGCTTGCCAAGTGGACAGAAAATGCTTAAGACAGAGCTATTAGGAATCTTAGAGGGTAACCCCCAGCAGTAATGCTGTGTGTGCTGGGGAGTGCCAAGGGTCTGGAAAACATTCCAGATGGTATGGTGATATTTTGTGTCGATTTAATTTCAATTGTGTCAAGTTAGGAATAAATGCACTAGTCTTCAAGACATAGTGTTTGCAAAATATTGGGGGAAGTTCCTAAATGATTAATAAGGACCATTATGGTCATCATGGGTGCATGATCCTTCAACACATAACAATCTAAGTTAATTTAATTCATTAAGAAGAACGAGTGCATTGGAAAAATAAACATATGCAAACTATGCCACGCTTTGTCCTTCCCACCTGAACTAATCATGCAGAATTGATAACTGGTTAACATATCCAAAATATGCCTTGAAAGACTTGAGTGCAAGGCCAACTTCAAGTTTTAATCAGCCCTTAAGATTCACACGTTTTTACATTTGGCATTTCCGTCAATAATTTATCAGCCTGACATTAACTGCATGTCGATATTAATGACTCATGTCGAATTTCTAAGTCAACATTTCTTAGCCAGGGGTGTGCCTCTGAGTAGCCTGGAGAGATTTTGAACATGACATGCTGATTCCCACACCTGGAGGGGCTGATTGAGCATGGTCTAGGGGTGGGCTCTGAAATTCTTATTTTTTTTAATTGTTATTTATTGGTGTATAGTTGCTTTACAATGCTGTATTAGTTTCTACTACAAACAAAGTACAGCAAAGTGAATCAGCTATACATACACATTACCCCCTCTTTTTTAAATTGCCCATTTAGGTCACCACAGAACACTGAGTAGACTTCCCTGTGCTATACAGTAGGTTCTCATTAGTTATCTATTTTATAAATAGTATCACTAGTGTTTATACATCAGTCCCAATCTCCCAATTTAACCCCACCCCATTCCCCTCTAGGGTGTCCGTACTAAAAAAAAAACAAAAAAACAAAAAAATGATATAGGTGATCTTAAAGGAAAACAGAAATAGAGACACAGAAGTGGAATCCTTATTTTTAAATACCTTACCTAGAGTTTAGTTTGCATATAGGTTTAGGAATAAATGCACTAGTTTTCAAAAAGAAAACATGATTCAGGGACTTTCTTGGCAGTCCGGGGGTTAAGGCTCCATGCATTCACTGCTGGGGGCACAGATTCGCTCCCTGGTTGGGGAACTAAGATCCCGCATGCCACACGGTATGACTTAAAAAAAAAGCAATATTCAATTAACTTTTTTTATTCCTATGCAACTTTAACAATGTTGTATTTCTTTTTACTTATATACAACTTTCAACCTGTCATGTGCAGCAAGGTAAATGTTCTCAGAAGACAGGGTAGTCTGTTGCTGAAGCTTACAATGATAAAACATAGAAAGAAACAGGAGAACTTGTTTTATCACAAGAACAAGAGGCCCAAGAAAATTGAAATGCACCATCAGTGACAATGTAGCACAAACCAAAGAAAGGTTTTGAGCAGGAGGAATGGTAAGGCCTGCAGGGTCTCTCAAACAAGCCTGAAGAGGCTGCAAAAACTGTGCTGCTCTGTTTTTTAACAGTCAGGACATGGAAGCAACCTGAATGTCCATTAATGGAGGAATGGATAAAGAGGATGTGGTACATATATATAAAATAGGATATTACTAAGTCCTAAAAAGGAAATAAATTATGGCATTTGCAGAGACATGGATGGACCTAGAGACTGTCACTCAGGATGGAAAAAGTCAGAAATGAAAACAAATATCATATGTTAATGCATACACGTGGAATCTAGAAAAAGGGTACAGGTGAACTTACCTGCAAAGCAGAAATAGACACAGATGCA
>NW_011494607.1:5150691-5172923 GCF_000754665.1 Bison bison bison
AGTCCCTTGGACTGCAAGGAGATCCAACCAGTCCATTCTGAAGGAGATCAGCCCTGGGATTTCTTTGGAAGGAATGATGCTAAAGCTGAAACTCCAGTACTTTGGCCACCTCATGCGAAGAGTTGACTCATTGGAAAAGACTCTGATGCTGGGAGGGATTGGGGGCAGGAGGAGAAGGGGACGACAGAGGATGAGATGGCTGGATGGCATCACTGACTCGATGGACGTGAGTCTGAGTGAACTCCGGGAGCTGGTGATGGACAGGGAGGCTTGGCGTGTTGCGATTCATGGGGTCGCAAAGAGTTGGACATGACGGAGCGACTGATCTGATCTGATAAAATAGATAACTAATGAGAACCTACTGCATTGCACAGGGAACTCAGTGCTCTGTGGTGACCTAAATGAGAAGGGAATCCAAGGAAGAGGGGATATATGTGTATGTATAGCTGATTCACTCTGCTGTACAGCAGAACTAACACAATATTGTAAAGCCTACTGCTGACGCAGACATTGATGGTGTGGCTGAGCACCAGGCCTGAGCACACTCAAGCTGAAGGCCGCAGGCATCAGGCGACAGGCACCTGTGTGGCCCGGACAGCCACGACTCCAACACCATGCAGAGCAGCCAGCAGATTGTGACTTTGCATCTCACCTGGAGCCACAGGTGCAGCTCCATGAGGAAAGAAGGAAATGGCAAAACAACAAACACTGGATTTCTTTTTTAAGTTAATGCAGAAGAAAAATAGGACAAGCAAACCAGAGCACCCCTGGAGCCATAGCATGCTGTCCTTCAGTTCCCTTCCCTCCCCCTCCTCTCCATAACTCAGAAGCCTGCACATTTCACTGTACAGGTCCACCAAGAACACCTCATGCTTTCTGAAAGGTGAAGTGCTCTAGGTACTGCAATCTTTTAAAAATGTATTAGGGACTTAAAATGTTTAAAACTTTTATTGGGTTTTTAGAAGAGCATTCCTTACTAGACTCTACAGGTGTTGAATGTTCCACCCAATTCTATTTTTCCCATAAGCCCTATCATTTTTATTAGATGAAATTCTATCATGTCTCAATTTTTAATAAAATATCTATTACATTGTAGAAGAAACAACTATATTATCTCATTTAATCCTCCTTTTATCCCTGCTTTACAAAAGAGGATGCTGAACCCTGGGAGTGGTTTTCATTTGATGCTAAAATCCCACATCTGGAGCATCTTTTCCCAACTTATGTTCCTCTTTTTCTTCTAATATAACATTTGCCAAGTTCCTCTACCATTCAAAAGCCTTTTATCGGGATGTCACACTCAGAAAAATCATGGTGGGGAGTAGCTCCCAGCCCCATTGAAAGGAGAGAATTTGTTCAGCATCCAAATGGAAACTGGTATTTAGGTCAAAAGTTCACACACACAAAAGAAAAAGAGTTCTCAAAAGACGTCCTTAAGGTCTAAAGAAAGAAAAAACCTTCCAACAAATAGATCCTAAAGACAAAATAATCCAACTGGCAATCTGAAATAATGTAGGCAATTTTCCCTAAGTGACTGATCACTACTGCATGACTTTCCCCAAGGTCAGTAGCAGAACAGGAATTAGAAAGATCAAACTGGGACCTTCTTTACTGCTTTTAAATATTGTGTTTCTATTACTTGGAATGTTCTTATTTCTGCATCCGACTGTTCTCCTTGCTATATTTCACACCTACTCTGGCTTCACATCAGAAGAACAAGGTCAGTATTTATTTATAATGAAATAGGGGTGTGATGGTGAATCATACAGATGTATATTTTACTTGGAACAAATGCAATTCACCTTTCTTCTCTGAATAAGTTCAAATCTTGAGAGAGACGGCAGTATATACGCCTTCAAAAGGAGGCCCTCCCTGGGTATTCAAAACATATTTTATCCAACCACAAGATCCTCTTGTTTCAAGCAAGAAACATCTAGAAAGAAAAAGACACTTTCTGTAAAACACTTGTTGGACACTTGTTGTTTCTTTTGGGACAAATTTTAAATGTTAACAGAGAAACCAAATTATTTTTATGGAATTAAGGAGTAAGGGATAGAAATGAATGATTTCCAAAAAGTGCATCTGTAATGTGAAGAAAAGGGAACCATCACACAGTGTTGGTGGGAATGTAAATAGTTTACAGCCACTGTGGGAAAAAGTATGGAGATGTCTCAAAAAACTAAAAATAGAACTACCATATGATCCAGCAATTCTACTCCTGGGTATGTATTGGAAAAAACAAAAACCCTGATTTGAAAAGATACATGCATCCCAAAGCAGCATTATTTACAATTGCCAAGATGTGTCCATCACCAGATAAATGGATAAAGATATGATGTAAATAATCAATGGCATACTACTCGGCCATAAAAAGGAAGGAAAGGTTGCCATTTGCAACAACATGCATGAACTTGGAGAGTGTTATGCTAAATGAAATAAGTCTGAAAGAAAAAGACAAATCCTGTATTAAATTACTTATACGTGGGATTTAAAAATTAAACAAACTAGTGGATCTAATGAAAAATAGCAGACTCACAAATACAGAGAGCAAACTAATGATTACCAGTGGGGAGAGGGAAGCGGGGTGGTGAGCGGGCCAGAAGATTAAGAGGTATGAACCATTACGTATAAAATAAACACTCAAGCTTCCCTGGTGGTTCAGTGATAAAGAATTCACCTGCCGATGCAGAAGACACTGGTTCAGTCTCTGGACTGGGAAGTTTCCCTGGAGAAGGAAATGGCAACCCACTCCAGTCCTCTTGCCTGGAGAATTCCATGGACTGGAGAAGTCCATGGGGTCATAAAGAGTCGGACATGACTGAGGAACTGAACTGAACTGATTGTGTATTTGGGGCTTCCCTGGTGGTTCAGTGGTAAAGAACCCCCCTGCCGATGCAGGAGACGTGGGTTCGATCTGTGGTCTGGGAAGATCCTACATGCCAGAGAGCAGCTAAGCCTGTGCACCACAACCACTGAGCCTGTGCTCTAGCGCCCAGGAGCCTCAGCTACTGAGCCCACGTGTCGCGACTACTGAAGCCGGCTTGGCCTAGACTCTGTGCTCTGCAACAAGAGAAACCACAAGAGAAACAACTGGAAGCTCACGCATCAAACACAAGTAGCCTCCACAGCAACGAAAACCCAGCACTGCCAAAATTAATAAATAAGGAAAATCTTTAAAATTACTCTACAAGTAGACACTGTTCAACACAGGGAATATAGCCAGTATTCCATAATAAATGGAATAAACTATAAATGGAATAATTTGTTACTGTTGTTTTTCAGTCCCTAAATCATGTGTGATTCTTTTCAACCCCATGGACTGCAGCACACCAGGCTCTTCTGTCCTTCACTCTCTCTCAGAGTTTGCTCAGATCATGTCCATTCAGTCAGTGATGCCAGCCAACCATCTCATCCTCTGTCATCCCCTTCTCCTCCTGCCCTCAATCTTTTCCAGCATCAAGGTCTTTCCCAGTATCAAGGTCTTTTCCAGTGAGTCGGCTCTGTGCATCAGGTGGCCAAAGTATTGGAGTTTCACCTTCAGCACCAGTCCTTCCAATGAATATTCAGGGTTGATTTCCTTAAGGATTGACTGGTTTGATCTCCTTGCAGTCCAAGGGACTCTCAAGAGTCTTCTTCAGCACCACAATTCAAATGCATCAGTTCTTCAGTGCTCAGTCTTCTTTACAGTCCAATTCTCACATCAGAATATGACTACTGGAAAGACCATAGCTTTGACTAGATGGACCTTTGTTGGCAAGGTGATGTCTCTGCTTTTTAATACATTCTCTAGGTTTATCATGGGCTTCATTGGTAGCTCAGCTGATAAAAAATCCGCCTGCAATGCAGGAGACTTTGGTTCAATTCCTGGGTCAGGAAGATCCACTGGAGAAGGGATAGGCTACCCACTCCAGTATTCTTGGGCTTCCCTGGTGCTCTGATGGTAAAAAATCCACCTGCAATGCAGGAGACCTGGGTTAAATCCCTGGGTTGGGAAGAGCCCCTGGAGAAGGGAATGGCTACCCAGTTCTCCAGTATTCTGGCCTGAAGAATTCCATGGACTGTACAGTCCATGGGGTTGCAAACAGTCAGATATAACTGAGAGACTTTCACTTTCTTCACTTTCTAGGTTTATCATAGCTTTCCTTCCAAGGAGCAAATGTCTTTTAATTTCATGGTTACAGTCACTGTCTACAGTGATTTCGGAGCCCAAGAACATAAAATCTGTCACTGCTTCCACTTTTTCCCCCTCTATTTGCCATGAAGTGATGGAAGGAGATTGTGAATCACTATGTAATATTATGTAATATTATACTTATGTAATACGTAAGTAATATGTAAATTATGTAATATTGTACACCAACTATTTGTTCTTATTGCTTAGTTACTAAGTCATGTCCAACTCTTTTCAACCCCGTGGAGAATACCTTGCCAGAAGCCTCTGTCCAGGGGATTTCCCAGACAATAATATCAATTATACCTCAATCCAAGAAAATGTAAAATATAAATAAACAAATAAGTACATCTATAACATCCTAAAATGTAAATGTTCTCAGATCCTTTGCTTCAGGTTTTTAAGAAGAATTTGAAATAAACGTTTCTATATTAAGGTAGAATGCTAAGACTAAGATGAAGAGACACCCCACTGTTTCAAGAGCTCAACCCCACTGAGCTCTTGAAACAGAGACAGAACAGGCCCAATCTTGCAGCATCCAGCAAGCAGATTATCTCCCATTTGGAAATAGGCAAGAACTAAAGATATACAACATACTTTCCATTAGATCCCTATTTTATTTCCTTTGTGGCCACATGTGTCTGTCGAATCTTGACCACAGAATCAGAATGTTGAAAAACTTTGAGGATTCATCGAATCCACACCCAGACTTATAGGAAGACCTCCCACTAAACCTCCAGACACATGGGGACTTTATCCTATTTTTAAAGACCTCCACGAAGTCTTTACAAAAAGTATTCAAACACGAGCTCTCCTGCCAGCAGGAGACTTGGCTGGTTGAATCTGCATTGGCCCCACCCCCATTAATCAATCCCACCCCAGCAAAGAGGAACAGGCCCCTTGTCTCTGCTCTAAACATCCCAACATTTGCCTGCACTCCTGTGCCTGGCTTGCCCAATCCACCCCCAAGTCAGCAAGTTCAGTTCAGTTCAATTGCTCAGTCATGTCCAACTCTTTGCCACCCCATGGACTGCAGCGTGCCAGGCTTCCCTGTCCATCGCCAACTCCTGTGGTCCACTGGAGAAGGGAATGGCAAACCACTTCAGTATTCTTGCCTTGAGAACCCCATGAACAGTATGAAAAGGCAAATCAGCAAAGCCCTGTTCTAAGTTGGGGTCAAGACACAGGTGTGGGTCATTTCCCTGCGCCTCCGGTCAGCCCCCACGTGACCATCAGCAGTACCTCTGCTTCAGACAGGCCACCATGAGGGAAGGCAAATTTCTGAACACTGGGGAGCTTTGGATGTTTTTTGTTTGTTTGTTTAGCAGTACCATGCATGTGGGATCTTAGTTCTCCAACCGGGAATGGAGCCCACACCTCCTGCATTTGAAACACTCTTAACCACTGGACCACTGGGGAAGTCCCTGGAAGGTCTTATTCTTCACAAAGAAAAAAAGCCTCACAGATCACCTATTAGGGAGGCTGCATGTGGCACCTGATATGAAATATTGGCCTTTTTTTTTTTAAATAACAATGGATTGATCATTATTTAGCTTCCCCAAATCAAACTTCCAACCAAGCCTCAAGGTTTGCAAGGCCAGCTTCTAACAGAATTCCCACTCTGCCAGCTTGAAGCAGCAGGGAAGTAAACTTGTGTCCCTCATTAATATGAAAGAACTGAGGTGCTAGAAACAGCCCCAGGACTAAAGAAACAGGTACTAATGATGCTGGTTGCTGGGAAATGTTTATGGCCAGAAAACCGAATGAGACACACACCTTCAGCTGGAGGGATCACCTGCCTTCCTCTGTCACTCACCGTTACCATTCCACCTCAGAGGGGTTCCTGGAACAGCCTCGCCTCCACTTTCCCTGGAACAGCCTCGCCTCCACTTTCCCTGGCAGTGACTCAGCATTCCCTCACATGTGCGCGCTCAGTGCTTCAGTCATGTCCTGCTCTTTGCAACTCCATGGACCATAGCCCACCAGACCTCTCCGTCCATGGGACTTTCCAGGCAAAAATACTGGAGTGGGTTGCCATTTCCTTCTTCAGGGGATCTTCCCAACCCAGGGCTCAAATCTGCATCTCCTGCGTCTCCTGCATTGCAGGTAGATTCTTTACAGCTGAGCCACCAGGGAAGCACATTCCCTCATTGTTATTGTTCAGTCGCCCAGTCATGTCCAACTCTTTGCAGCCCCATGGACTGCAACACACCAGGCCTCCCTGTCCCTCAGCATCTCCCAAGTTTCCAGGTGGTGCTAGTGGGGAAAAAAAAAAACCCACCCGTCAATGCAGGAGACAGAAGAGACATGGGTTCAATTCCTGGGTCAGGAAAATTCCCTGGAGAAGGGCATGGCAACCCACCCCAATATTCTTGCCTGGAGAATCCCATGGACAGAGGAGCCTGGCAGGCTACATCCATAGGGTCACAAAGAGTCAGATATGACTGAAAAAACTTAGCATGCATACAAGGAATTAGTAACATTCCCTCATAGTGATTATCAAATAGCCAACAGGGAAATTGGAGAATTATCAAAAAGTAATCAAAGCAGCTTGGATCATGTAAAGAGTGGAGTAATTACTGCACCCCTAACCTTCAGCAGTCCATCCTGGAGATTGGTGAAGAGACATCACCCCCTGGGGGAAGTGGAGCCCTCTTTCACTATCAGCCTCTGTTTCAGCCTCTCTGAAGCAGAGAGGCCTCAAGCTATGTGAAGAGAAGGAGCCCGGGGTTACTGATGTGACTATCCCCTCCAGTCTTCAATGACACAACCCTGGAAGAAACCCAAGACCTAGCTGGAACTGGAGAAGCCTTCAGGAGCAATCTCCAGTCAGATGGCTCAGACTTTCAAAAGCCCAGACTCCTCAAACCAAAACTGTATCCCAGAGAGTTAGATAAACCATCTACACCCTTGCAGGTGAAACCACTTGCTTCTCTTTAACTTTCCACTCATTTTAAGTTTCCTCTGAAGGCCTCCCTTAAGCTAAAATCAGATTGAGATATTTAGTGTAACAACTATGAAATGCCCCCCCTTCATTTATCATAATCATCTTTCAACTTGTATCCCTGTTCACTGAAAACTCATATCCAAGTTACTATGACCCCTAACAACTCAGATGACCTTGAACTGATGTGCGAATTTGGATCCTGTTAAATCAGTGTTCCCAAAGCTGGGGTCTTCCTTTCTTTCACATGGTAACTTGCCCAGACTAAAAGAGGACATTTTTACATGGCCAACAGATTGCTTACACAAACTAGCTTCATGTGACTTTTAAATAAAGCACATAAATTACACCATCATAAAGCTTTCTCTTTGGGGGTTTGTAACTAGACTGTCATAAATAGCAGACTTGATCATCTTTGGTCCATAATCCAGATGTCAGGGTCTTCCAGTGCGATCCACATGATTCTTAGGAAGGGGAGCAGCGCCCCCTGCTGGTATGCCTTGCAGGATGAGTTTTTACAAGTGGGAAATCTTGGTACAAAGTCGTTTGATGCTGAAATCCCTTGTAGTTAAGAGGGGAAATGAGGGTTTGAATACAACGTTCTTCATTTCCTCAGCAACACACACTGCAGCAAAGAGAGGCTCACATTTCTCTCATTATTATTTCTAGCATTTAATATAGCCAGTCACATTAGAACTGAGGACACCTCCATGGCATTGTTCCCCATTACTTATGGGGTGTGACAAAACTATGAGGCCTCAACTCTTTCGACTCTGTGTAATACTCCCACCCCTGGACAAGAGGCCAGCATCACTGGCAATCTTTGAGGTGGTCCCTGGAGAGCCACAGCAGGACAAGGACAGCCCCCTTGAGATGGCAGGCTCTGACTCTGTCCTACTCAGCTTGTGCTCCAGACACGGCGAAGAACTTGAGTCTGCAGGAAGAAATCCCTAAGCATCAGACCCCGTACAGATTACAAAACCTGACCTGAACGTAGCTAAAATCCCTGACCATTTACTACCAAAAGAATGTCTATGGATCTAGAAAACCAGGAGACCCTTTGGGTGGCTGGGGTGTATAGCCTGGTAAAAGCACAGTCACTCACTATTCAACAAAAATATCATTGTGTTCAGCAAACATTGAGTACTGACAATGCCCTGGCACTGCACAGACATCAATAGTATAAGGGTGAACAAAAATAAATCAATAAAACCTGCTTGTTGTCCAGAATGAACATATTACAAGCCACAGCAAAGAACACAGGGGAAAGGCACATGGCGTCACAGGGCATATAAAGTCTGGGAGGGTGGACACAGTGTCACCGAGGAAGTGACATTAGAACTGAGACCAGGAGAAAGAAGGGGAGTTACTGGAGGTTGAGAGGGAGCATTCCAGGCAGAGCAATGAGCCTATGAAAAGCAACTAACTGCCAGGCAGAGAGGGTCAAGTCATTGGATGTGAAACTGCCATGGGTGTCCATGCCTTTATGACAGCGTTTCTATAAAAACTAACTCCAAAAAATATTGTAAAAGCCAATAAATCTTTCCCAGCAATTCACCAAATTCCTGCAGCAAATTGAGTCATCAGATTTTGTCTCCGGAAATGAGAGAATAGTGGCCAAGCCTTCTACAAAATGGGCAGTCCTCCAGTCCTAAAGTCTACTGGCTGAAAGTTCTGGATCCCACTGTTGTTGTCTCTGTACAAATAACAGACTCCGGATCTCTCAACTTCCCAGACCCAGGCATTCTTCCTATACTTCATGGTGACTCCACACTACAAAGTCCCAGAATTTCATCCTAATCTTTGACAATGCCTTGGAAAGATATTTTATTTCAGCTATTTTAACAAGCACTCATTTAGAACTTAATATGTGCCCGGTAGTGGTAAAGAACCTGCCTGCCAGTGCAGGAGACATAAAAGTTATGGGTTTGATTCCTGGGTCAGTAAGATCTCCTGGAGGAGGGCAAGGCAACCCACTCCAGCATTCTTGCCTGGAGAATCCCATGGACAGAGGAGCCTGGTGGGCTACAGTCCGTAGGGTCACAAACAGTCGGACACAACTGAAGTGACTGAGCGCATGTGTGCCCAATGCTAAGTGCTTCACAAATAGTAACTCATTTAATCCTCATGACAATCCTATGAGGTAGTTACTAACATTATTCACACATTACTAATGGAGAAATTGAGGCACCCAGAAGACGAGAAACTTTTCTAAAGTCAGTCAGTAGGTGGCAGACATAATTTGGCTTCTAGAAACCAAGCTCAAAACTATCACTCCAGGCAGCCTCCTCTTGTTAACAGTAAATCTTAAGAATCATTCAAGCAACAGCCCTTTTTTTACCTAGTTGTAAAGTCCATGTCTCAGAAGGATAGACTCTATCATTCTACCTCCTAAGTCTATCTCAAGTCTTTGTCTCCCTCCTGTTGGCTTTTGCACCAGCCCCGTTCCATTCTCCCTGGTGATCATCACAGCATCCTACGTGCTCTCTGGGCTCCAGGTCTTCTTCCCTTCTCATTCACTCCCCACACCATTCATAGCGCTCTAGAAACAAATGTTTGTTCTGGGTATAACCTTCACCAGCCCACCACTGCCTACAGGGAAGTTAACCCTACATCGGGTCCTCCACGAGTTGGTCCCAGCCTACTTCTGCTATCTCATTTCCCAAATCTCCACCCTACCACACTTGCTCCTCCAGTATCACTGGCCCACTGCCTTCCTCCAGGAGCTAACACTTCCGTGCTGTCCACGTGCTGGTCCTCCTCCTGGGAAGTCTTCCCATTCTCCTCTTTGAGGCTCAGGTAATAACTCCCTTGCCAGGCCTCCTGACACCCTGCATGCTCCCTCCCCACCCCGCATAGGATCTTCCTTTTCTTTGTGATACCTCTAAACCTTGTGCATAAGTTGCTGGTGCCAGGCTGGGAACTGGAGTGAGGAAAGTGGGGCATCTGATGAAGGGGCACATTTCAGGACATGTCAAAACACCCAGTAATTGAGATGAATAATGTTTTTATTGTGGGAGAATATACCTAACATAAAATTTACTGTTTTAATCATTTAAAGTGTAGAATTCAGTGGCATTAAGTCTATCTACAATGTTATGCAACCATCACCACTTTCCATTTCCAGAATTATTCATCTTCCCAACAGAACCTCTGCACCCATTAAACTCCCTTCTCCTTTCACTCTAGCCTCTGGTAAAAACTATTCTACTTTCTGTCTCTAGGAATTTGCCTAGTCTGCGTACTGCATATGAGTATTTTTCAACTAGCCTAACAAAATGAAGATAAATAATACTTAAATGCAATGGTTTTGGGGTGGTAGGCGTTGGGCTTTGGGTGGGGAGAGGTTTGGCCGCACGCCAGAGGGCATGCAGAATCTTAGTTTCCTGACCAGGGATTGAACTCGAGTTCCATGCAGTACAAGTGCTGAATCTTAACCACTGGACCACCAGGGAAGTTCCAATGCAATTCTTTTAATAATCAAAATTAATGCAAACAATTCAAGAGGAATAAAGCATCAAAATTTTAGGTAAAAATAGGATCAGTATCACTGATTTTTCCTCTTGCTTGAGGATCCAATATGGCTCAGAACTGATCCTATCTTTACTGAAATTTTAAATATTTTGTTAATCATAGATTTTTTGTATTAATTTTGATTTTTTTTAATTTTGCATTAAAATTTCATTTGTCTGGATTACTGATTATTTTTTGGCACTCCCTTATATGTTGCACTTAAGGCAAATACCTCACACAGCTTACCCTAGATCCAGTTCTTCTGGTGCCAAAATCCATCCTCACACTACCCCAAATAAGCAAACAATCAAGGGTAAGAAATAATCTGCAAACTCAGCTTCAGGACACGTCCCCCTGTAGTCATCATTCGTCAGTGAGACCGCTGCCTGCAAGCCCTTCTTACACTCCAGATCCACACCGGGTACATAGCCCTGGACTGCAAATTAGGCCACACTGTGGTATCTGCCTTCCATCTGCCTTTCTAGTCTGTGAGCTCTTTAAGAGCAGAAATGGAGTCTTTCTTTTTCATCTCTGTACCCACAGAGCATCATACAGAATTGGGTTCATAGAAGAAACTTAACAATTACTTGTTGAATGAAAGCCCCTCAGCTCTTTTTCCCATCATTAATAAGTATTTCAAGGTAATGCAATGAGACTTAGATGTTACCTAGTTTATATCCAATAATCCATATACAATTATTATATATTATGCATAATATAAATTTTGAGATTGGTCTCATAATCCAGTGGTCCCCAACCTTTTGGGCACCAAGGACTGGTTTTATGAAAGACAATTTTTCCATGGACTGGGAGTATGTGGTGGATGGTTTTGGGATAATTCTTATAAGGAGCATGCAACCTAGATCTCTTGCATGCATAGTTCACAGTAGGGTTCATGGTCCTATGAGGATCTAATGCCACCACTGATGTGACAAGAAGTAGAGTTCAGGAGTTAATGTGACTGAAGGGGAGCGGTTGTAAACACAGATGAAGCTTCACTAGCTTGGCCCCACTCACCTCCTGCTCTGCGGCCCAGTTCCTAAACAGGCCACGGACCAGTAGCAGTCCGTGGCCCGGAGGTTGGGGGACTCTGGCCATAACCTACATAGATCCATATTGAAGCACTGGTGTTTTAGAAAGTCCTAACTTTGGCATGGATATTTCAGAGCTACTTGGTCCCCATTTTGTTTTTGAACCTCTAAACTAGGGACCGCCTACTCTCATTTCCCCATGCTACCTTTGCCCACTCACATCCCCTTGGGCACCTGTGCCACAGAGGAGGGGAAAGCCTTGAGGATTGTCTGTTTCTCCCAGGCCCTGATTCCACCTCTGTCTCTGCTTGACCAGAGTCCTGTCTGAATGCTACCCTGGTGCTCTTGGCTGTCTCACTCCTGGCTTACCAAACTGGCTGTGCCTTCAGTAGGAATGTCTGCCCCTGTGCAGTTTCCTGGTCTTACTTCCTGTCTTGTGGCCACAGTCCTGACATTGGCTTGAAGTCTTCAACCACAGCCTATGGCCAGAGTCCCTGGGTTTCAGGTCCTGGCATTGTGATTTACAGACTTCTCACATTTGAAATTAGTTTGGACCCCACTGCCTCAACTGAGATTTTACTTCTTATTTGATGCCAAAAGAAAATGTGGTTTCCAAATTCTTAAGTGCCTAGAATTGTTCATCTGGTTTTACATCTAGGGCAAAACCAAACAACCCAACATCCAAAATCTTAGCTCCTGAATTTATCATCCACTTCAGAGTCAAATATCCCCACCCTAATGAAGTTCATTTTGCCAATAACTAGGGTTTTACTTGGATTGATTTCTTTATAGCTGTTGGACCACTTAACTTCATAACAGGAAAATTTCTTCCTCTTCTTCAGGATGCCCTTTCTCTCTTGCCTCCATAAATAGTCTTCTATCAGTTTGCAGAATTAAAACCAACTGACATAAGAGGTGTGATCAACAAGGTATCCAAGAAGAATGAGATGGACAATAATCATCTTGTAACTGCTGTATTACCTTTCACAATATTTTTAAACAAAGTCTGAGCTGAAACCCAAGTGTTCTTTCCAATTTGATGGATGCCAACATTAACTAACAAATACAGACCCAAACTGGAAGAAATAAATGGAAGAGTTCAAGGAAGACGTAACACCGAAATCCACACTGAGACTATGGGAGAACAGCCAATTCACGACTTTTAGTCAGGAAATAAATGCCCTTAAGCATTCAGAAAAGTATAAAGGGAAGAATACTGTGGCTCCTCATGGCATAATTCAGGCACGTGAAGGTAAATGTATTTCATGGCATCAATCCAGATCTCTTTCTTTATTTAGAGGGTGATTATATTCAATACGCAATGGTAAAGAATCTGCCTGCTAATGCAGGAGACTCAGGAGATGCAGGTTCAATCCCTGGGTCAAGAAGATCCCGTGCAGGAGGAAATGGCAACCTGCTCCAGTATACTTGCCTGAAAAATCCCATGGACAGAGGAGCCTGGCGGGCTACAGTCCATGGGGTTGCAAAGAGTTGGACATGACTGAACATGAACACCATTTTATGACCAATAAGGCTAACTTTCATTTGTGCTTTGTGGAATTAGATTTTTAGTATACCCATCTTAGATAGCTTGGCTAAATAAGCAATGATAAAATTACTATGATGATATTATGTTTACATACACATACCATATTAGCTTAGTGGGCTGCCCAGGTAGCTCAGTGGTAAAGAACCTGCCTGCCAACGCAAGAGACATGGGTTCAATTCAATACCTGGGTCAGGAAGATCCCCTGGAGAAGGAAATGGCAACCCACTCTAGTATTCTTGTCTGGGAAACCCCCTGGACCGAGGAGTCTGGTGGGCTACAGTCCATGGGTAGCAAAAGAGCTGGACTCGACTTAGTGGCCAAACAACAACAGCTGTGTTAGTTTTCTAGGGCTGCTTTAACAAAGTGCCACAGAGTGGGTGGCTTTAACAAGAGAAAGTTATTGTCGTACGGTTTGGAGGCTACAAGACCAAAAGCAAGGTATTGGCAATGTTGGTTCCTTCTGAAGACTGTAAGGCAAGGATCTACTCCAGGTCCTTCTCCTTGGCTTGTAGATGATCTTCTCTCAGTGTCTCTCAATGTCATTTTCCCTCTACGCTTGTCTGTCTCTGTGTCCAAATTTCCCCTTTTCCTAAGGACACCAGTCATTTTGGATTAGGGCCACCCAAGACCTAGTTTAACTTAATTAAGTCTATTATGATACTATTTCCAAATAAGGTCACATTATGAGGCACCATGGTTTGGGATTCCAACATAACTTTTTTAGGGGAGTGGGGCACAATTCAATACATAACCTATACCATGTTCATATTTTTATACCTTGTTTCACTTTAGAACAGATTTAAGATATCCATGTGTGCATGCTAAGTTGCTTCAGTCATGTCTGACTCTGTGCAACCCTATGGACCATGGCCCACCAGGCTCCTCTGGAGAATACTGGAGTGGGTTGCCATGCCCTCCTCCAGGGAATCTTCCCGACCCAGGGATTGAACCTGTATCTTTTACATCTCCTGCTTTGGCAGGTGAGTTCTTTACCATTAGCACCACCTGGGAAGCCCAAGACATCCATATGTAAAAGTAAATTTAGAAAATGTATTGACCTACAAGACATATGCCAGTTTTCCCCATACTCATGGGTGTTCCAGAGAGCTGCTTCTCCACAGCACCAGCCTTGTGGAGAACAAAGAACCAGGACTTCCTTAGTTTCTTCTGGGTCATGATTTTCTGATCTTAGCATGAATTTTATGTAATGGAGGGCTGTGGGGAAGTTTTATTTTTTAATATTTATTTTTGTTTATCCATTTATTTGGCTGCTCCAGGTCCTAGTTGCAGCACACGGGATCTTTAGTTGCAGCACATGGAATCTAGTTTCCTGACCAGGGATCGAACCTGGGCCCCCTGCATTGGGAGCTTGGAGTCTTAACCACTGAACCACCAGGGAAGCTCCATGGAAAAGTTTTAACATGGATATGTTATTCTCAAATTCATTAAGTTCTAGGATTTTTTTTTTCTTCTACTTTTGGCTGTGCTGGGTCTTCATCGCAGCACATGGTCTTCTCTAGTTGGGGCACACAGGCTCTAGAGCCCACAGGCTCAGTAATTGCTTTTCTTGGGCTTAGTTGACCCACTGCATTAAATTAAATTAAATGCTTAATTCCCTGACCAGGAATCAAACCTGTGTCCCCTGAGTTGGAAGGCAGATTCTTAACCACTGGATCACCAGGGAAATCTCAAATTCTAGGATTTAAATATTGGGTCTTGTCATCATGGAAAGAGCAATCTACCCTGCCTTTACCACAGCTGATCCTGATTTCTTAATCCCTTCTCATTTCACCCAATCAGAACTGAATACATCATTTTCAAGGCCCAGTACAAAATGAAAATATGGGACCCTTTGTTCAAAACTTAAGAATTTTAAGACAGCAATATCAGAGCTTAAAATTAAATGTGGGACCCTTCTAAGCACACTGGCCCCATGCAACTGCATAGCCTGTGTGCCTGTGAAACCAACCCTGGGCGTGTGTATTTGAAGTGATCACACCAATTACACATTTTGCAATGGTGGAAATATCATTAAATTGTTTATGTTGGTAAAAGTTTTAGTAGAGGGTACAGAGCACAGTACCCTCTACAGAAGTATAGCCACAGACTTCCCTGGTGGCTCAGATGGTAAAGTGTCTGTCTACAATGTGGGAAACCCGGGTTCGATCCCTGGGTGGAGAAGATCTCCTGGAGAAGGAAATGGCAACCCACTCCAGTATCTTGCCTGGAAAATCCCATGGACGGAGGAGCCTGGTAGGTTACAGTCCATGGGATCACAAAGAGTTGGACACAACTGAGCGACTTCACTTCACTTCACAGGGCACAGTAGACAGACCTCCCCAGTGATCAATGAAATAAGGAGACTGTACCATTAGTCAAGGTTCCATGAACACTGTGGGGTGATGAGGGGAGACAATATCTCAGAGGTTCACCTCAGATCTATCTCTTGTTCATTTCACTGTTGGAGGCAGGTCAGGCAATAGTCCCCTGATGATTTACTCTGAGCATCTCTGGAGCTTCCATCTTCCAACTCTACCATCTTGGAGTTCTTTGCCTCTAGTCACAAGGAGGGGAGAAAGAATAGAGGAAGCCCTTTGCTCATGATCTCATTGACCAGAATTCAAACCAATATTCCCAGCCTAAACTCATGGAACCTGAGAAATACCATTTTCTTATATGCTCCCCAAAAAAGGAAAGAATTGTGAACATCTAGTTTAACTTTGCCACAGAAATGGAAATATGGAAGTAAAATAAATTCATCAACTACATATTAATTAGTGTTGACTAAGTAGATAGAATTGTGCTGCTCTTGGAGAAGACATTAGAGAAAATATTAGCATACCTTCTGTCAAAAAGTTTAATGTTTCATTATGGATATAAGACACACAAACACCAAAAAGATTCATATCAAAGGAAGCTACTATATCAGTGTAGCTTGAAGAGTTAGGCAATCTCCTTGCAGGAAATTACTTAAGAGCAAGGGTAAATGAAGGCCATTCAAATGCAAACAAGCAAAGGCTTTTTAAGTTAATTTTTCATTGAAATATAGTTGATTTACAATCTTGTGTTAATTTCTGCTGTATAGCAAAGTGATTCAGTTATACATACATAAACATTCTTGTATATATATATTTTCCATTATGGTTTATCACAGGATATTTAATATATTGATATTTTCCTGTGCTGTTCAGTAGGACCTTGTTGTTATCCATTCTGTATATACTAGTTTGCATCTGCTAGCACCAAACTCCCACTACATCCCTTCCCCACACCACTTTGGCAACCACAAGTCAGTTCTCTATGTCTGTGAGTCTATTTCTGTTTCATAGAAAGGTTTGCTTGTGTTATATTTTAGATTCCACATATGAAGATATCACATGGTATTTGTCTTCCTCTTTCTGATTTAGTATGGTTCTTCCTCTTTCTTCACTTAGTATGATCATCTCTAGTTCCTTTCATGTTGCTGCAAATGGTATTATTTCATTCTTTTTTAGGAATGAGTAGTATCCCATTGTATATATGTACCATGTATTCTCTATTCAATCATCTGTTGATGGACATCTTTTTTGTGAATTAAAACATTTTCATTTATTTTTTTATTCAAAGCTAACTATAGCAAGAGAGTTAGCCACCATCACTTGCATTTGGCAAGGACTCAAAAGTAGGCAGAGGAGCAGGAAAGTTTCACTGTGGAAAAAAAGGGAGGCTTCATGTATGCCCTGGCTGGAGGCTACCAACCTGGGGAAGCCGTAGGTGAGAAAGGTGGACAAGGGACATTGGTTGGTTAGGGGTGTATATTTGACTTTCTCCAGTTGGCCCTAAGTTGGAAGTGAGGGGTGGGGGATGAGGGAAGTGGTCAGTTATGAATCAAGCCTTGGTTGTTTGGGCCGTTGGTCACAGGGGTTTTGGCTTCCTAGACCAGCTGCAGGAGACAGAGGGCTTACTTCCTACAAGTCTGAGTTATGGATAGTAAGTTAGTTTCCTGGGCTGATTTCAACAGACTCTGGGTCAGAGTTCTATTTTTACACATGGTCTGGGTATTGTCTGTTTGTATATCCAGTCTGTCAAGGAAATCTCAGCCACAGGACTGAGCTATGTGGACCTTGGAGCCCAGGCCCAGTTTCAGAAAGCTTCAAGTGGGTGGGTATCTGGTTCTAGCCTAGCCCCATCAGGAAGTGGCCAATGTGTAGCCCAGAAGAAAGTTAGCTTCAAGTTTGCAATCTAATTCTACCCCTGATGAGCTCTGTAACGTTCATAGCTGAGTCTACTGGTCTGGGTCTAGTTCCTTCATCAGTAGAAAGAGAGAAAACACACTTGATAAGGTTTTGAACAACTGAAAATAAACTACTATTTAAAGTAACTGAGAGGGAAGACTTCTCTGGTGGTCCAGTGGTTAAGACTCTGCGCTCCCAATGCAGGGGGCCTGGGTTCCATCCCTGGCCAGAGAACTGGATCCCACATGCTGCAATGAAGACTGAGGATCCCGCGTCTTTAATAATAAGTCACTTCAGTCATGTCCGACTCTGTGCGACCTCACAGATGGCAGCCCACCAGGCTCCCCTGTCCCTGGGATTCTCCAGGCAAGAACACTGGAGTGGGTTGCCATTTCCTTCTCCAATGCAGGAAAGTGAAAAGTGAAAGTGAAGTCACTCAGTGGTATCCGACCCTCACTGTAGCCTTCCAGGCTCCTCCATTCATGGGATTTTCCAGGCAAGAGTACTACAGATCCAAATAAATAAATAGATTTTTTTTTTTTTAAGAAATAATAAAGGAACTGAGAGGGTACTGAGCACTTGCGGTATCTCAGGAATCTTGGTTCCTCTCCTTTTCCTGCCTCTTTGTTCATGTGCCACCATGAGGCAGTTCCAGTTCTGAGGACTTTCTAGGCGGGAAAGGTCTTAGCAGATCTAACCCATTCCGGGTCCAGCTCTGAGGAGTCTGTGACCCACAGTGACCTTGGGCTATTGAACACAAGCTGTTCCCTTCTCCTGGGCTGATCGTCTCTTAAATATGCAACTCTGGATAAAACTCGCCCTCTGCAGGCCAGATAACATGGTAGATCCTGTGCCCCATGTTTTAGAAACTTGTTTCCAGTCAGTCAGTTTCACTTGAGGAAAGAAAGACTTCATTAAAGGAGGCAGCCAGAGAACAAAGGAAGTCACTCACTCCCCCAGTGCAAACACCTCAGCCCAAAGGATGTAAAAGGGTCAAATTCCCAGGGCCTCCGCCAAGGTCCAAAGTCACACCATGCCCTTTTGTACACTCACCCTAGAGTTCTCAGATTCATAATGAGATTATTATACCATCAGCTCCCTGGCATCCTCTGTTCTGACTCAGAAATCTAGTTCCCTAACTTCCTTTGGAGCAGGGAGTCATGGTCCCTCACAAGAGCCTCTCAGAGCACACAAACCCTTATGCTCCCATGTTTTCCCACAGGTTCCTTGCTCCCTGCATTTCCGAGGCAGGAGACACGAGTGAAATCTTCTTCTTCTCTATAATACACTCCTTTCTCACCCACCAAACATGCCTGCAGCTCTGATGACCACAATGGGCACTGTGCAAAGAGAAAACCAAAGTAACCCACTCCCCTGCAACTCAGCAGCCAACAGGCCCCGAGACCCACTTCAGCATGTGGCAGTGTTTTCTCAGTTGGAACTGGGATAAAGCCTCTTTATACAGTTGTGTAGATTGCATGTTGGCATGAGGCTATATCCACCAAGAAGACATTGTATGGATGTGAGAGTTGAACTGTGAAGAAGGCTGAGCACCGAAGAATTGATGCTTTTGGACTGTGGTATTGGAGAAGACTCTTGAGAGTCCCTTGGACTGCAAGGAGATCCAACCAGTCCATTCTGAAGGAGATCAGCCCTGGGATTTCTTTGGAAGGAATGATGCTAAAGCTGAAACTCCAGGACTTTGGCCACCTCATGCGAAGAGTTGACTCACTGGAAAAGACTCTGATGCTGGGAGGGATTGGGGGCAAGAGTAGAAGGGGACAACAGAGGATGAGATGGCTGGATGGCATCACTGACTCGATGGACGTGAGTCTGAGTGAACTCCGGGAGTTGGTGATGGACAGGAAGGCCTGACGTGCTGCGATTCATGGGGTCACAAAGAGTTGGACACAACTGAGCGACTGATCTGATCTGATCTGAATCTGCAGAGTTATGACAACTCTGAATGTCAAGTTATATGCATTCTACATTCTAAAGTATTAGAGCCAAAAGAAATCAACCTATTTGAAGGTGTTCCAGGATGGTAAGTTGCCATTTCCATCAGTCATGCCAACACATGTCTGCATCAATCTGTATATCATTTCAGAATCCAGCGGCTTCATGTAATGTTGATAGAAGGCAGGACTTGAAGTCAGCTGGACTGGGTTTGGTCCTGGGATCTTTACCTTCATTTATTCATTCAACAACTATTTATTGAGGACCTCTTCCTTGCCAAGAGTAGGGCAAAGTGTTAGGAACACAACAGTTAATAAAACAGACAAGAATCCCAGCCTTCACGGTGTTTACAAACTATTTGAAGTAGACAGACAATAAATAAAATTAACAAGTGAAATATATTAGAGGGTAGAAATTGTTGTGGATAAAGTAAAAATGGGAAAGGGGATCAAGTGTCCTGGAGCAGAGGGCATTTGTATATATGCGGTAGATAAATGGGGGAAGAGCATTCCAGGCAGAAAGAATAGCAAAAGCAAAGGCACTAAAGCAGGAGAACACTAGGCTGGTTTGGGAGACAGCCAGGAGGCCACTGTGGCTGGAGCAGCATGAGGAAGGGTTCCCAAAAGTAGAAGATACAGTTTAACTATGAGATTGTGAATTGTCATGTAGCCCTTTTAAATCCTTAGTTTCCTCCTCTGTAAAAACAGACCGGGGATACCATTTCACAGGGAGTGATGAGGTACTGGAATACATATGGGAGAACTGTGCACAGTAAGAAAGGGTAAGGTATTTGTAAACTGAGCCAGCCACTCTGTCCCCCCTCCCATCCTGCTGCCTTCCTCCTTCTCCTTGTCCCTCCCCAGCCATAGGTACCACACAGAATGGAAGTGTATCATCCCAGATTCTCCCAGAATGAGGTCTGGGCATCACCACCCCCATCATATCCTGACTCTGGAACATAGAGGTCTCTCACACCCAGTGCTGGGCCAGATGAGAAGACACAATGATAAGAATATTCACAAAACAGAGACAAAGAACTAGGGAAGGTCTCTACAGACACTGATAATTAGGATAAAATCTGCAGCTAAAACTATAAAATCTGGGTCTACCACAGAAACCCTCATTGCCCTGTCCAGCACATCAAGCTACACCTTCAAGTCAGATGGCTCCTGTGTGCATCTGCTCCCACACTGAGGATACATCTCTATTGAGGTTGAGCAGACTTACAAGGGAGTTGGGAAATCACTGAAATAGAAAAAAATTCCAGAACATCAAGGCTTCCACTCACATCCTTCTACAGAGCCAATCCAAGTTTATTGTCTCACCCTACAGGAAGGCTGGTTCCAGCATTTAACCCTCAGAGGGGCCAGTTCCCTACTCATGGTGGGGCAGTGGCTGAACCAGACCAGTCGTCAGCTGAGAGGGCTGTGGCAACCGCCAGAGGTCATCCACTCAACAAAGGAAAGGATGAGGCTATATCCACCAAGAAGACATTAGATTTCTTTGCCTAATCTGCAGAGCTATGACTTCTCTGAATGTCACGTTGTATGCATTGTACATTCTAAAGACTCTTCCGACCTCGGGGAGAACAAATTACAAACAGCAGATCCAGATGTAGAATCAGAACAAGAGCAAGGAGCCAGGAGCTCACATCTGGCAAAAAGAAGACCAGAGCAAGAGAAGCTGACCCCAGGAAAAAAGAAGCCCAAGTTACCTGGAGCGTGAAGTGAGTGTGGGTCAGTCACCATGGCTTAAAGGGCAAGAAGCAGATTCCACACCAATTTAGGAAACAGGCATCCTTCTAGTCTTCCTAACTGCAAGTGCAGTGATACCCTGTGAGTCCGCTCGAGCTCTCTCCTTTCCCCCAGTCACATTTACCCATGCCTATATTTTCATTTTTATCAAATAATAGAGAACAGTATGGAGATTCCTTAAAAAAAAACAAAAGAAAAAACTAGGAATAAAACTACCATATGACCCAGAAGTTCTACTACTGGGCATATACCCTGAAAGTGAAAGTCACTCAGTCATGTTCGACTCTTTGCAATCCCATGGACTATAGAGTTCATGGAATTCTCCAGGCCAGAATACTGGAGTGGGTAGCCTTTCCCTTCTCCAGGGGATCTTCCCAACCCAGGTCTCCGGCACTGCAGGTGGATTCTTTACCAGCTGAGCCACAAGGGAGGGAAGCCACAAGGGAAGCCCATATAATCCTGGAGGAAACCAGAATTGAAAAAGACACATGTACCCCAATATTCACTGCAGCACTATTGACAATAGCTAGGACATGGAAGCAACCTAGATGTTCATCAGCAGACAAATGGATAAGGAAGTTGTGGTACATATACACACAATGGATATTACTCAGCTATAAAAAGGAGCATATCTGAGTCAGTTCTAATGAGGTGGATGAACCTAGAGCCTATTATACAGAGTGAAGTAAGTCAGAAAGAGAAAGACAAATATTGTATATTAATGCATATATATGGAACCTAGAAAAGGCTAGGTTTTAGAAAAGGCAGAGGAACCAGAGATTAAATTGCCAACATCCGCTGGATCATGGAAAAAGAAAGAGAGTTCCAGAAAAACATCTATTTCTGCTTTATTGACTATGCCAAAGCCTTTGACTGTGTGAATCACAATCAACTGTGGAAAATTCTGAAAGAGATGGGAATACCAGACCACCTGATCTGCCTCTTGAGAAATTTGTATGCAGGTCAGGAAGCAACAGTTAGAACTGGACATGGAACAACAGACTGGTTCCAAGTAGGAAAAGGAGTTCGTCAAGGCTGTATATTGTCACCCTGCTTATTTA
This sequence comes from Bison bison bison, assembly GCF_000754665.1. Classification (NCBI taxonomy): domain Eukaryota; kingdom Metazoa; phylum Chordata; class Mammalia; order Artiodactyla; family Bovidae; genus Bison; species Bison bison. The sequence continues at coordinate 5,172,885 of NW_011494607.1, forward strand.
ACTTATATGCAGAGTACATCATGAGAAATGCTGGACGGG
>NW_011494607.1:5173295-5197451 GCF_000754665.1 Bison bison bison
AGAATTGATGCTTTTGAACTGTGGTGTTGGAGAAGACTCTTGAGAGTCCCTTGGACTGCAAGGAGATCCAACCAGTCCATTGTGAAGGAGATCAGCCCTGGGATTTCTTTGGAAGGAATGATGCTAAAGCTGAAACTCCAGTACTTTGGCCACCTCATGCGAAGAGTTGACTCATTGGCAAAGACTCTGATGCTGGGAGGGATTGAGGGCAGGAGGAGAAGGGGATGACAGAGGATGAGATGGCTGGATGGCATCACTGAGTCGATGGACGTGAGTCTGAATGAACTCCGGGAGTTGGTGATGGACAGGGAGGCCTGGCCTGCTGCGATTCATGGGGTCACAAAGAGTTGGACACGACTGAGCAACTGATCTGATCTAATCTGATGGAACCTAGAAAGATAGTACAGATGATCCTACATGCAGGGCAGCAAAGGAGACATAGACATAAAGAACAGACTTTTGGACACAGTGGAGGAAGGGGAGTGTGGGATGATTTAAGAAAATAGCACTGAAACATATACATTACCATATGCAAAATGGATGCCAGTGGGAGTTTGATGTATGATGCAGGGAACACAAAGCCAGTGAGTGCTCTGTGACAACATAGAGGGGCGGGATGGGGAGGGAGGTAAGAAGGGGGTTCAAGGGAGAGAAGACATATGTATACCTAGGGCTGATTCATGTTGATGTATGGCAAAAACCATCACAATATTGTTAAGTAATTATCCTCTAATGGAAAAACTTAAAAACTAAGAAAAAAGAATATTAATTTCCCAAAAAGTCCTTTACACTTGCATGGGACTTCATATTTCACATCTATGTGACATGTACAGCTACACTGTGAGGTCAGCCCAACAGGCAGCAGTGGTCCCTTTATACAGATGTTGAAAACAAATCCCAGTCACACAAGTCATCAGGGGAATTCTGACTGGAGTCTGGATCTCCTAGGCACATCTCACTCCACATGGGATTGGAGCTTAGAACTCCTGGACTTCATGCTTAACATGCTAACAGAAACAAAACAATGATTTCATTGCTCACGTATCAGCATTTTGACTGTGCATTTGGTAGATACTGGATTATGCTAACAGAAGGCTGACCTCCGACCAGCAGCTGAAGTGCCAATACATCTGTACTGACTGACCAGAGAACAGTCAGTCAGAACGAGTCTCCACATATATGCGTCAGCATATGATATTTGGTTTTCTTTTTCTGATTTCACTCTGTATGACAGACTCTATGTCCATCCACATCTCTACAAATGACCCAGTTTCACTCCTTTGAGTGACTGCGTAATATTCCATCATATATACAGATGAACCTATTTCCAAGGCAGGAACAGAGACGCAGACATAGAGAACAGACATGGACACAGCCAGGAAGGAGAGGGTGGGATGAATTGGGAGATTAGGTTAGACATATATACACTACCATGTGTAAAATAGAGAGCTAGTGGGAAACTGCTGTATAATACAGGGAGTTCGGCTCAGTGTTCTCTGAAGACCTCGATGGGGTGGGATGCCGGAGGAGGTCTGAGAGAAGGGGGATATATGTATGCATATAGCTGATTCACTTCGTTGTACAGCAGAAACTAATACACCATTGTAAAGTAATTCCAATTTAAAAAGAGAGGAAGAAAGAACTAGTCTTCACTCACCCTCCATCCTCATCAAACAGACAACACAGGAAACATTTCATTTTAAAGACAAAAGATCCTCATTTTTCTAAGAACTCATGAGCCAAAAGCTTTCTGGCCTCCTATGAAAGCAGGCTACAAAGATTCCAACCAAAGGATGAAATATTTTCTCCCCAAATACTACCGCACAAGTTTAGAAAAAGGCAGTCATGCTTTCTTTCACTGAAGAAAGAAACATACAAAGACGGAAATATAAGCATAAGCACTCATGTGCTCCATAAAATCCAGCTGCCACCACCACCAAAACACACCTTCTAATTCAAGTCGTTCTTTGGATGTTTTCTCTCCACCAACATTGCTTTATTGCTCATTAGGCCTGATTCTGCCTCCACTGAGGTTGGGAATTTGGGAAGAAACTGATTTTTCCCAAGGTTTGCCCCCTCCAAAGATGGCACATTCATTAAGCTCAATCTTTGGGGACAAAATCATTTCTGTGGTTTCATCTGAAACATGGGTTCTTCCACCTGCCTTTTCCCAAGTCTGTTTAAGAAAATCAAACATTGTCCTTAAATAACACATGGCCCTGAAAAGGATGGTTGTGGTAGAACCAACAAATTCCTGACTTGAGGAAGGCCAGTAGAGAATGCTGGCCTATTTCTAATACTATTTCTAAGAATATGATTCTGGACTGCTACCAGCCCCCTCTCTCCAGCTAGTGGTTTTTACAAGCACCTTGGATGTATACATTTAACACAAATTACTTGGTTCTTAATAAAACACTGACACATTTAGATTTCCATGGCACATTTTTGCCTTTATAAAGATTTTAATAACTTTTTCTCTGATACGAGTCCCGAGAACCTCTGGGTAAGTGGAGCTGGCGTGAGACCGTGACATGTTAGATGTCCAAAGTTAACAGCTATTGGAAATTTTTATTTACTTTCTTCTGTCTGAGTGGACTTAATGCTATTAAAGTTCTGTCTGGCAGCAGAAAAGGGTATAAACTTGGCCACTTAAGAAAAGCAATTTGGCCATTTGTGACAACAGCTGCCCGATATTGCATTTTATTTAATTGGAAAAGGATGCAGGAAGTCTGTGGCGCATTAAAGAAACTCAGAGTTTGAAGATCATAGGAATTTTCTCCTCTATTTTCTTCTATAAAATTACCATTATTAAGTAATTTATTGAGTGTCAACAACATACTAGACACTTTTTAAATTATTTGAAAGGGACTGATTAAGAAAAAAATAATGCAAACTCTTTAAGAAGGGCTCTCCTCAGACCTTGCAGAGCATGTGTTCAGCTGATAGGGTGACACTGTCATTAAGACCATCCCCCCATAGCTGTTGAGTCAAAGCCAAGACCCTAAGCCAGCACGTAAGGCTCTGCCTTCACCCTCTAGTGGGATACTGTCTCCATCCTCTGGCTCTGCCTGGCTCCAAACACTTCTCCACCATTCGGTCTTCCAACCACAGCAACTGTCTACTGCTCCCCAAGGCTCAGGCCCCTCTAATTTCCTAGCCTTGGTACTCTCTCTTCTCCCTGCTTGGCACACCCTTCCCAACTGGTCTGCCTAGTGAATTTCTTATCCATTAAAATACAGGCATCAGATCCAGCAATTCCCCTTCTGGATATATACCCAAAAGAACTGAAAGTGGAAACTCCAAGAGTTATAGGCACACCCGTATTCATAGCAGCACTGTTCACGACTACCAAAATGTGGACACAGCCCACGTGTCCATCAGTGGATGCCTACATAAAGAAATGGGGTGTGAATATAAAATGGATTACTATGTAGCCTTAAAAAGGAAGGAAATTCTGATATATGCTACAAAAATGGATAAACCTTGAGGACATTATGCTAAGTGAAATAAACCAATCACAAAAAAATGAATATTGTATGATTCTATTTTAAGGAATCTAGAGTGGTCAAATCATAGAGACAGAAAGTAGAGCTGAGGTTGCCAGGGGCTTGGGGAGGAGAGAATGAGAATTTATTGTTTATTGGGTGTGGAGATTCAGTTTTGTGAGATGAAAGCTCTGTGGATGGATGGTGGGGATGGCAGCACAGGAATGATAATGTATTTAGTGGCATTGTACATTTTTAAATGGTTAGGGTGGTAAATTTTATGTGTGTTTTACAATTTTTTAATTTAAAAACTGGAGCATTAAAAATAATTGTAAATGTTTAAACCTCAAGTATTAACATCTCTGTGAAAATCTTTCCCACTTCCCAGCACCAACAGAATTTGTCCTTCCTTCCTCTGAGCTCTTACTACACCTAGTACCTAATTAGAATTATTTGTCTCACAAATACCATATGATACCACTTACATGGGGAATCTAAAACATGACACAAATGAATGTATCTATGAAATAGAAACAGATTCACAGACAGAAAACGGACTTGTGGTTGCCAAAGGGGAGGGAGAGGTGGGAGTTTGGGATTAGCAGATGCAAACAATTACACATAAGATAGATAAACCACATGGCCCTACTGTATAGCACAGGGAATGGTATTCAGTATCCTGTGATAAACCAGAATGGAAAAGAATATTAAAAAGGATATCTGTATATGAATAACTGAATCACTTTGCTGTATAGCAGAAATTAACGCAATGTTGTAAATCAACTATACTTCAATTTTTAAAAATCTTAAATCTTCTCATTAAAAAAATAAATAATTTTTCTTAGTGTTGTTCTTCCCTTCCTCCAACTGGGAACTCCTTCAAAGTCAAAACCATGTCTTTTTCATCTTTATATTCTGTGGTTGTCACCAGGACAGTTAAATAATCCAAGTATCTCCTTCCCAGTAGAATGGCTCTTTTCTATCATGAATTTCTTTGGCCAGTGAATCAATGTGCATTTGCCACAAAGTCTTTCCCCTCTGCCAGAGAGCAGCTACTCTCTCACCATACCCCAAGTCAAGACTAGATGACCCAGAGTGACCCCCAGGAGACACACAGTGAGAGTGAGGAGTAAGCCATGTTGTTTAGACTACCAAGATTTTAGAATGGTTTGCAAAGATATGAGTAACTGCATTAATAACTTAATGAATAATAAATTACCCCTACAGGATAAAGTCAAATATAGAGAGTTTAGATGTATTTTAATTCATTTAAACTTAGTTTGTAAATTGAGGTGACCACATTAGCAATCAAGAGAAATAATGTAATAATCTGCAATTCAATCTCCAGCCCTTTATACCACTATTTATTAATTATAACAATAAAAGCTACCATGTATTGAGTTCTGGTAGCTGTTAGAGATTGCATTATGAGTTTTACATGTATTTCATTTAATAATTTCAACAATTTTACAGATTGTAAGACTGAGAACTAAAAAAGTTAACTAACTTTGCCAAGACCACACAGCCAGGAATTAGTAGAGTCAGGACTTAGATCTATCACTTTTTTCCAAAGCCCAGAAGTGCTCTTCTTGAGGCCTTACAGATGAGAAAAACAAGTAAAATCAGCAAGGAGAAAACATCACTCATTCATTCATCTGGCTGGCAAGAATAGAAAAGACTGATACCATCCAATGCTGGCAAGATTATCAGAAACAGACCTTCTTATACTGTGGATCAGAGTGTGAAATGTGATCATGTTTCTGGAAAGTAAATTGGAAGTATTTATTAAGATACACATATTCTGTTGCCCAGGAATTCCGCTTAGGGGAATCTTATGCTACAAAGAATATACACAGATGTTGTGCAAGAACATTTTTAGTGTCAAAAACCTGGAGGGGGAACTAAGGATCCATTCATAAGGAAATGACTACATAAAGTTCAATAGGTCCTAACACTTGAACAGAGCACACAAGGTCCATAGTCATGTTGCCCAGAGAGATGTCCATGATATATGACTGAGCAAAAGCAAGCGTCACAAAATGTTTATGGCCATAATTCATTTTTGTGGAAACAAGCCAAACAAGATCAACGGTAAGAACAACATGTGTGTCTCTACATGGAAGGAAAAGCACCAGCTGTTGATTGGTTAGTCACCCCCAGGAGATGAGAAAGGAGAGAACAAGGTCATACTTGTCACTTTTTCTTTATTCAGATTGAGCATGTTTTACTTGTATTTGAGATCAAAAAACCAATTTGGACTTTTTTAAGATATGGATGGCATTAACTTTTTTAGATCTCAATCTACACAAAAAGGGAGAGTATACGAGGTCGTTCTTTTCTATTTCTTTCCTCCGTACCACGATGCTGGGTGACTAGCCTGGCTCCTCTCCTCACCTTCATGCCCAGTCCCCAGTACCAGACCAGCTAGAGCTCTGATGATGAGATCCACGTCCTAGTCTGTACAACTGGACCCACTACCCAGTGCCCAGTCTCCTCCACTTGGCCTCAGTCGCTTGAAACTAGACCCTGCCCCTCTTTGAGTCTTCCAGATGAGGCCCTCAGACCATTGACTGATACCCCCATCCCAGAGACAGTGCAACTCTGGTTCCCAACAGGCCAATCTAAGAACAGTCAAAGGCACTGCAGCACTCTGCTGAAACTGCTTGGCTTTTAAAGATGACGCATTAAGTGCTAGAGAGGGTGTGGGGGAAAGGAAACCCTCTGACACTGATGGGGAGAATGTAAATTTGTGCCGCCACTGTGGAAAACAGTATGTAGGTTCCTCAAAAAACTAAAACTAGAAACTGCCATATGATCCTGCAATCCCACCCTTGGGCATATATCTGGAGAAAACACTAATTTGAAAAGATACATGTGCCTCAATGCTCAAAGAAGCAGTATTTAAAATAGCCAGGACATGGAAACAACCTAAGTGTCCATCAAAAGATGAATGGATAAAGAAGACGTGATACATGTATACAATAGAATACGACTCAACCATAAACAAAGAATGCCATTTGCAGCTACATGGGTGGACCTAGAGATTATTATACTAAGCAAAGTAAGTCAGAGAAAGACTAATATCACACAATATCACTTATATGTGAAATTTTAAAAATAATCCCAATGAGCATATTTACAAAACAGATTTACAGACATAGAAAACAAACCTATGGTTGCCAAAGGGGAAATGGAGCAGGAGGGATAAATTAGCAGTATGGAATTAGCAAATACTGGTTACTATGTGTAGAACAGATAAACAAAAAGGATTTACTATGTAAAGCACAGGAAACTATATTCAATATCTTATAATAGCCTATGATGGAAAAGAATCTGAAAAAGAAGATATATGTATATGTATATGTATGTGTATATGTGTGTGTATCCCTGGAGAAGGAAATGGCAACCCCCTCCAGTATTCTTGCCTGGGAAATCCCATGGACAGAAGAGCCTAGTGGGCTATAGTCCATGAGGTTGCAAAAGAGTTGGACATGACTTAGCAACTGAACAATGTATGTGTATATATATATTTTTATATATATATTTAAATATATATAGGAATCACTTTGCTGTACACCTGAAACTGACCCAATATTGTAAATTAACAATTCAATTTTTCAATTAACTTTTTTAAAAAGATGAAGCATTAAGGATCATTCCAACCTTTCAGTGGCTAGAAGTAAGCCAGGTAACAAATACCTAAGTATCCTCTTAAAAGGCTAATGTTCCTGATTTATAAGAAAGTCAAGAATTCATCCATTAGAATTAGAAGCAATCTGATTAACCACATCATAAAATACAAACTGCACAGGGAGTGAACTTTGTTTGCAAGGTCGGGGTGGGAATGGGTAGCGATGACAGTAATAATTTTAGAGCATAGCATCCTTTCTGGAATCAGGCAGAGTTAGGGATAGAGTTAAAGCAGGTGAAGGAGGAGGACGTTGACCAAACAATGCTTTAAAAAAATTAGGTCTGGTTGGTTCTAGTAATCTATGTGAAAAACGTAGGCTAAGTTCCAAACTTTGTCCAATTTGTTCAATAGAACACCTGCACTGAATGTAGTCAAAGAGTTGTAAGCTAAAGAATAATTTGGGAAGAAATACCAAGAAATAACATCCTCTGTGTTAGTTTTGTAGGGCTGCTCCAACAAATTATTACAAATGTGGTGGCTTAAAATGAGAAAAAACTTATTCACTCACATTTTGGAGGTCAAAAGGCTGAAAGCAAGGTGTCAGGGGGCCACACTCCCTCTGAAGGCTCTTCCAGTTTCTGGTCCCTCCCAGCAATCCGAGGCACTCTTTGGCTTTCTGCTGCTTCACTCCATCCTCTGCTGTCTCTTCACACAGCCATCATACCTGTGTCTCTTCTCCATCCAAATCCTCCTCTTCTTTCCTCTATAAAGACACCAATTATTGTACTTAGGACCCATCGACCTTAAATCCAGGAGGACTTCATCTCAAGTTCATTAACTAATTTCATCTTCCAAGGCCCTATTTCCAAATAAAGAACATTCTGAGGTTACAGATGGACATGAATTTGGGAGAGACACTATTAACTCACTACAGCCTCCAACCGTGAAGCCAGTAAACATGAATACAGAAGTGAGATGAGTCACCTACAGGAGTACCCCACTGAGAATGAGATGCTTCCCGCAGTTCATACAGGGAGAGGAGTATCTTCCAAATCTCTGTAAGGAAACCACAACGTAAGCTGTTTTTATAAACTATTTCTATGATTGAGATGTGTATCCACACAGAAAGATAGAGTTCGTTGATGCCAGAGGAGAGAGAGTCTATAAATCCCATGGTAATTTCTGGTGCCATTCTAGAAAGAGAAGGTTCTGATTACAATGACCATTATTTGTCACCAAGAACAGAATTTCTCAAATTGATTTTCAAGAAAAAGTAAATCTATGGCATGTTAGTAGAATTAACTCTCAACACTCACACATTTTCATTTCAGGGGGAATCAAGCTAAGCTTGTGGTTTTGGAGAAGACTCTTGAGAGTCCCTTGGACTGCAAGATCAAACCAGTCAATCCTAAAGGAAATCAACCCTGAATATTCATTGGAAGGACTGATGCTGAAGCTCCAATACTTTGGCCACCTGATGTGAAGAGCCATTGGAAAAGACCCTGATACTGGGAAAGATTGAGGGCAAAAGGAGAAGGGGGCGACAGGAGATGAGATGGTTAGATAGCATCACTGACTCAATAGACATGAATCTGAACAAACTCTGGGAGACAGTGAAGGATAGGGAAGACTGGTATCCCACGGTCCGTGGGGTCATAAAGGGTCAGACGCAACTTAAGAGACTGAACAAGAACAACAAAGCCAAGCACTTGCCCTGGGCCCTCCGTGGCTGCACCATGAGGCGTGTTCTGGGAGTACCTTCCTAGACAGCCAGCTGTGCTCGCTCCTCAACCCCACCCTCTCTCTGCAACCTCCTCTATTCCTGCAAACGCGCACACATTCCACATGCTGACAAACTATTAACAAGAGATCCAAAATATCCAAGCGTTTAGTCTCTTTCCATCAGCGAACTGAAGGAAGCAGCTGTTCTCCTAAGAGAATATAATTCATCCTAATATATAACTAAATTACAGAATCTACTTCAAATCACACAATGAACTTCGTAAATAACTTTAAAAATCTTAAAAATGACTTGTGAAAATGTGGCTGCACTCTGAGGCATTCTGAGTTCCAGCTATTTAAAAATTCATTAAAGGTAAAAGAGATTTCTAGAGGAACCTCATTTAAAAGTTGGAACTCTGGGCTTTTTGCACACATACATACTTGCACGAGCATACACCCCTGGCCTGGCAACACACATGCCTCCTCAATGCCAGGCACATCTGTTCACAAGCAGGAAGATGGGACAGGAGAGAAATGTAATCAAAACCTCCAGTATTGAGAGTGGATACATGTGTATGTACAGCTGAGTCCCGTTGCTGTGCACCTGAAACTCACAACATTGTTATCGGTTATACTCCAGCACAAAGTTAAAAGTTTTTAAAAATCCAATACTTACTAAAATTCCATTCAGAGAGTCTGCACAATTATTCTCATCACTGACCCTAAACAAGCTCCAGTAACTTGAAGTCATCGTCTTCTGGCAGAGTAGAGAAAAGATGACCAGCAGTGGCTAGCTGACCAAGGAAGCTGATACCCAGGTGGGATGTGTTTCATAAAGCAAAGTTATCAGGGATGGGGGCAGGAGGGAGATAGACATACAAGGCTCTAAATAAATGTGTTGGATTCATGGATGGACAAATGGATGAGTATCCCAGGAAGATGGAAGAAAGTTGTTCACATTGTCAGTACCATAATAAAGTGGCTAATGGGCTCTGTGTTGGACCACAACTTACATGTTTACGTTTTATGAAATGAGACTGTTAATTACCGTAACCCTTATGTAACGGAAACAATATATCTTTGGTTTCAACAAATCACCATGTGTGTACACTCAGGACCTCTATTTGTATGTGTGTTGCTATTCTTTCCCAGATGAGTAAGAAGCTCCAATACTTTGGCCACCTGATGTGAAGAACTGACTCCTTAGAAAAGACCCTGATGCTGGGAAAGATTGAAGGCAGGAGGAGAAGCGGATGACAGAGGATGAGATGGTTGGATGGCATCACCAATTCGATGGACATGAGTTTGAGCAAGCTCCAGGAGTTGGTGATGGACAGGAAAGCCTAGTGTACTGCAGTCCATGGGGTCACAAAGAGTTGGACATGACTGAGCAATTGAACTGAACTGAAGAGTCCAAATACTCCCATACTCAGGAAGTTACCCCTAACTTAATACCTTCTAAGAATACATGATAGCTGGTCTCTTGCTATTAAGTAAACTAAGAATATTTTTAACCTCATACTCATACAAATTCAAAAAAACAGAACTACTCTTTCTGTGTTCTGGCCAAATGTATAACAAATTTTCAGGTCACAAAGCCAAGGCTGGGGATCTGGGGGTGTGCGATGCAGGGCAGATGGCTTCAGCCTTTCTGGATCTCAGTCTCCTTACTATTAAGAGTAGAATAGACTGTAATGGATTAGAAAAACTTCTTAAATTATATTTTAAAGTACTTCTATACAGTGAAAATAAAAAGTAGTATGACAATTATCAAGTACCTAAAAAACCAGACTTCACAAATGTATTGGTAACCCTGTTACCTGGGATCATCAAAAAAGGCCCAGACTGCATATACCCTGAGAATACCATAACTTGTACCCCAATGTTCACTGCAGCACTATTTACAATAGCTAGGGCAAGGAAGCAACCTAGATGTCCATCGACAGATGAATGGATAAAGAAGCTGTGGTACATATATACAAATGAATATTACTCAGCCTTAAAAAGGAATGCATTTGAGTCAGTGCTAATGAGGTGGATGAATCTTGAGCCTATTATACAGAGTGAAGTAAGTAAAAAAGATAAAAATAAATATCATATATCAAGGCATATATATGGAATCTAGAAAGATGGTACTGATGAATCTATTTGCCGGGCAACAGTGGAGATGCAGGCATAGAGAACAGACTTATGAACATGGGGCAGGTGGGAGGAGACGTGGGATGAATGGAGACATTGCATGGAAACATATACACTACCACGTGTTAAATAGATAACCAGTGGGAATTTGGTATATGACTCAAGGAACACAAACCAGGGCTCTGTGACAATCTAGAAGGGTGGGATGGGGTGGGAGGTGGGAGGGAGGCTCCAGAGGGAGGGGACCTGTGTATACCTATTGCTGATTCAGGGCAAACCATTCAATATGACAGTAATCCAAGTCTATGCCCCAACCATTAACACTGAAGAAGCTGAAGTTGAACAGTTTCTGAAGACCTACAAGATCGTCTGGAACTAACACCAAAAAAAGATGTCCTTTTCATCTGGACTGGAATGCAAAAGTAGGAAGTCAAGAGATACCTAAAGTAACAGGCAAGTTTGGCCTTTACAAAATGAAGCAGGGAAAAGGCTAACAGTTTTGCCAAGAGAACACACTAGTCATAGCAGACACCCTCTTCCAACAACACAAGATGTCTACACATGGACATTACCAGATGGTCAATACCAAAATCAGATTGATTATATTCTTTGCAGCCAAAGATGGAGAAGCTCTATACAGTTAGCAAAAACAAGACCAGGAGCTGACTGTGGCTCAAATCATGAACTCCTTACTGCCAAATTCAGACTTAAATTGAAGCAAGTAGGGAAAACCATTAGACCATTCAGGTATAACCTAAATCAAATCCCTTATGATTATACAGTGGAAGTGAGAAATAGATTCAAGGGATCTGATAGACAGAGTGCCTGAAGAACTACGGATGGGGGTTTGTAACACTGTACAGGAGGCAGTGACCAAAACGATCCCTAAGGGGAAAAAATGCAAAAAGGCCAGATGGTTTTCTGAGGAGCCCTTACAAATAGCTGAGAAAAGAAGAGAAGCTAAAGGCAAAGAAGAAAAGGAAAGACATACCCATCAGAATGCAGAGTTCCAAAGAATAGCAAGGAGAGATAAGAAAGCCTTCCTCAGTGATCAATGAAAAGAAATAGAGGAAAACAATAGAATGGGGAAGACTAGAGATCTCTTCAAGAAAATTAGAGACACCAAGGGAACATTTCATGCAAAGATGGGCTCAATAAAGGACAGAAATGGTATGGACCTAACAGAAGCAGAAGATATTAAGAAGAGATGGTAAGAATACACAGAAAAACTATACAAAAAAGATCTACATGACTCAGATAACCACGATGGTGTGATCACTCACCTAGAGCCAGACATCCTGGAGTCTAAAGTCAAGTGGGCCTTAGAAAGCATGACAATGAACAAAGCTAGTGAAGGTGATGGAAACTTGCCTGTTACTTTACGTATCCCTTGACTTCCTACTTCCAGCTATTTCAGATCCTAAAAGATGATGCTGTGAAAGTGCTTCACTCAATATGCCAGTAAATTTGGAAAACAGCAGTGACCACAGGACTGGAAACGGTCAGTTTTCATTCCAATTCCCAAGAAAGACAATGCCAAAGAATGTTCAAACTACTGCACAACTGCACTCATTTCACATGCTAGCAAAGTAATGCTCAAAATTCTCCAAACTAGGCTTCAACAGTACACGAACAGAGAACTTCCAGATGTTCAAGCTGGATTTAGAAAAGGCAGAGGAGCCAGAGATCAAATTGCCAACATTCATTGGATCATAGAAAAAGAAAGAGAATTCGAGAAAAACATCTACTTCTGCTTCACTGACTATGCTAAAGCCTTTGACTGTGTGGATTACAACAAACTGTGGAAAATTCTTCAAGAGTTGGGAATACCAAACCACCTTACCTGCCTCTTGAGAAACCTGTATTCAGGTCAAGAAGCAACAGTTAGAACCAGACATGGAACAATGGACTGGTTCAAAACTGAGAAAGAAGTATGTCAAGGCTGTATATTGTCACCCTGCTTATTTAACTTATATGCAGAGTACATCACACGAAATGCCAGGCTGGATGAAGCACAAGCTGGAATCAAGACTGCTGGAAGAAATATCAATAACCTCAGATATGCAGATGACACCACCCTTATGGCAGAAAGCAAAGAGGAACAGAAGAGCCTCTTGATGAATGTGAAAGAGGAGAGTGAAAAAGCTGGCTTAAAACTTAACATTCAAAAAATGAAGATCAAGGCATCCAGCCCCACAATTTCATGGAAAATAGATGGGGAAACAATGGAAACAGTCACAGACTTTATTTTCTTGGGCTCCAAAATCACTGCTAATGGTGACTTAAGCCATGAAATTAAAAGATGCTTGCTCCTTGGAAGAAAAGCTACAACAAACCTATTCAGCGTATTAAAAAGCAGAGACATTACTTTGCTGACAAGGGTCCATACAGTCAAAGCTATGGTTTTTCCAGTAGTCATGTATGGATGTGAGAGTTGGACCATAAAAAAGGCTGAGTGCTGAAGAATTGATACTTTTGAATTGTGGTGTTGGATAAGACTCTTGAGAGTCCCTTGGGCTACAAGGAGATCCAACCAGTCCATCCTAAAGGAAATCAGTCCTGAATATTCATTGGAAGGACTGATGCTGAAGCCAAAGCTCCAGTACTCTGGCCACCTAATGTGAAGACCTGACTCATTAGAAAAGACCCTTATACTGGGAAAGATTGAAGGCAGGCAAAGAAGGAGATGACAGAGGATGAGATGGTTGGATGACATCACCAACTCGATGGACATGAGTTTGAGCAAGACTTGGGAGATGGTGAAGGACAGGGAAGCCTGGCGTGCTGCAGTCCATGGGATCACAGAGTTGGACACAACTGAGCAACTGAACAACAACAGTGGCTGAGTCACAATGATATACGGCAGAAACCAACACAATATTGTGAAGTAATCATTCTCCAGTTAAAAATAAATAAGTTAAGACAAAAGGGCCCAGACTGATACTGGATTGGCCAAAAACGCCATTTGGGTTTTTCCATAACATCTTGCAGAAAAATATGAACGAACTTTTAGGCCAATCCAATAAAAGGTGGAATGGTGTGACAGTAGCCCTGAATAGCATGGAACTCATGTGCCTATAGCTGGAAATTATAGATACAGGATTGTAGACAGGGATCTGCTGCTTGGATCTGGGTGCTTGCAAGAGCGCAAGCACCTGGCCAAGAAGTGACTGAGTAAACGGATGTGTTCAAATGGGGCTCTGGACTTCAGCTGGGAACACAGAATACTATGTGTCACCTTTTCTAAAAAGAGGCACAAGGTCATTGATGCAGGACTGACTGAGGGCATCCCAAAATATATTCTGCCATTTAAGTCCATCAACCTCCAGGCTATGAAAGGAAGAGCTAAAGCTCCCTAAGATCGGCAGAGAAGAGCTCTGGCCAGAGAGATGTCAGAGGACTGAGCTTCCCCGGGATTCACACCAAGGGTGGGCAGATCCAACTTGCACAGAGAGCTTGCCTGAGCCCCAGGAGTCCAGGGGACACATCAGCAGGTTAAGGCAAGAGTATGTGCTACCCCAGTGACCACCCAGTGGCCAAGGGAGGGGAGGAGACCTTGCTGAGAGCAGCTGACACCAGGCAGTGTGTTTCCCCTGGCCAGAAGGGACCCGTGAAAGACACTGGGACCCCAGCAGAAAGGCCCTGGGCCAGGAGAACTACCAGAAAGACGAACAGAGGACAGCACATGGCAGGAGGTTCCCTGATGGGGAGGATACTCCAAATAGCCCAGATGTGTCCCACATCACGTATACATCTGCTCAACCAGTGGGTATCAGCACACACACCACAACTGAGTGAGTCGGACCCAATTTTTCTCTCTTGACCTCTCCTTCCCGCCTCTTCTTTGCATGTGTATGGGCATGTGTGTGTGTAAGAGTGTGTGCACGCATGTGTGTGTGCAGCTGTGCTGGTGCTCAAGGAACAGGAGACAGCAAGAGAGATGCTGAGCCTGTAGGTCCAGGCACCAGACATGGCAGGGGGATGCTTGAAGGACATGTTCAAGCTTCTGTTTAAATCAGATTGAGCTTTTTGAAAACTTTTAAAGGTATTAAAATTTTTAATTTTATTATTGGAGTATAGTGGTTGGTCTGACTGTAAAGAGTCTGCCTGCAATGTAGGAGACCCGGGTTCAATCCCTGGGTCAGGAAGATCCCCTGAAGAAGGGAATGGCAACCCACTCCAGTATTCTTGCCTGGAGAATTCCATGGACAGAGGGGACTGGCAGGCTACAGTCCATGGGGTCACAAAGACTCGGACACAACTGAGAGACTAACAGATCAATAGTTGTTTCACAATGTTGTGTTAGTTTCTGCTGTACAACAAAGTGAATCACCTGTATCTACACATACATCCCCTCCCTCTTGAGCCCCTCTTCTGGTATTCAACTTTTAATGCCTAAAAGTGACAGCAAAAACTCTGGGATCTGCCCAAAATACTATCCAGGGGTAGGACAAGGAGATTTACACACACACATGAAAAAAAAGTGGTGTGAAAACATAAAAGTATCCTGTGAGGTCTACCTCCACCAATCCCAGCTGCTACTAAATATTTTGTCATACTGTCCTCCAATTCTGTCCTCAGATCTTTCTATTCAATAAATAAAATTTAACAAAGTCCCTTCTTCAGTCCCCAGTGGCTCAGCGAGTGAAGAATTCACCTGCAGGAGACACAGGAGATGTGGGTTTAATCCCTGGGTCGGGAAGATTCCCTGAAAGCGGGCATGGCAATGCACTCCTGTATTCTTGCCGGGAAAATCCCATGGACAGAGGAGCCTGGTGGGCTACCATGCATAGGGTTGCAAAGAGTTGGACATGACTGAAAAGACAACACATATGCCTCTTCAGAATACCACTTACCTCTCTCCCTCCCCAGGAGCAACCTCCGCCCTGAAGTTGATATGTGCTGCTTATGCCTTTTTTAAAAAATTTCTCACAGTGTAATTATTTATTTGAAAGCAGTATATGGTATTTGTTGGAGATTTTTGGAAGGCTGTCTAAGGGCTTCTGTAAACTGTAATTCTAGACTACAGTGTAGCTTTTTTATTATAGTAATATAACAAGTGAAGGGACTATGTAAATTCTGTCTCTTCACTTATGTCTTATTAATCATGAATGAAATACTGCAGCTCATGACATGAGAATACAAAGGAGTTCAGCCTGAGCAAGTGGCAACAAGGCAAAGGGTGCACTGGAAAGAAACCACGGTGCAGATACAGAAGGCATCCAGAAGAGGGCGACATCATCTAGTAAAAAGAGTACAGATGCGGGGGGAGGCTTTGGACAACTAGATTATTGCGAAAGGTCTCTGACAGAGATTTTAAGTGCTAGAAGGTAAAAATCAGAAACCACAAACTTGATCATGTGCATTTTTGCCCAAGGTCACAAAGCTAGTTAATGTTTACCCTCTCTGACTTCCAGTTCAGCACTCTGGGAGGTCTGTTAGCAGCCCTGCACAGAGTACAGCAGACAAAAGAAATAAGATTAGTCTAAATCGGATCATGGGTGATATTTATACTAATGATCCCTTGTGCCAGTTGTAAGATCTCATCATGTTCAACTGGACTCTTAGTTCATCATGAAGATGACGTTAAGGCTTGAGGAAAGAACCAGAGATGAAGAATTTACACACTGATAAAATTAGAGAACTGGGCTGAAGCGGGGGTATTTTTAATCCCCCCTCCCCAAAAGAAACTTTAAGCTCTAATTCTTTACATTTGTTTTTAGTGCATGTAGATAATGTTTGTGTGAAATTGCTGGAATGATGTCAAAGGTACATTTTGTTGACCACTCACTGGAGACAGAAGCATTAGACAGATCAGGATGGTTTATGCTGACGCCACAAGTACTGCAGAAGCCAACTCCATAAACCAGGGCTTATCAAATAGGCCCAGAGTCTATTTGTGCAATGAGTCTTAATGGAACACAGCCACACCCACTTGTTTACACAGCATCTGCGGCTGCTTCTGAGCAGTTGAGTCATTGCCACAGAGACACACAGTCACTTAGATTTGGTCTCAACCTGCAAAGCCTAAGATACATATACTGCCAGGTCTTTTATTGGAAACATTTGCCAACCCCTCCTATAAAGCAGCACCATCCAGTAAAACTCTCTATGATGATGAAAACGTTCTTTATCTACACTATCCAGTATGGGAGCCACTGACCACATGTGGCCACTGATTCCCAGGACTTGAGGCTTATGGGAGTTCTGACGCCCCGTGACTGTTACCCACTCCTCGAACATTCCGCCCAGACTCAAGCTTGGAGAAGCCAGGGTCATGTCCTATAAACCAACACAAATCACTTAGCAACTTCTGCAAGACTTCTTTAGGGTTTTCCATCTGATTCCTAAAGTTTCAGGAAATACATTACAAAGCTTTCTAATTCCCAAAGTTTAATTTTCCTGGAAAACAACTGTTGGCTATGGATATTTTCCTGTGAGACTCAACTGTGTTTTAATTTTGAGCTATTAATACAAAAAATATGCCAATGAAACCTGTATCACTTTTGGAAACTGCTTTCCATTTTCAAATCTTATCTGTGTTATTTTAACAACTGTAAGTTTCAAATTCTTTGTCTTATCTATAACATAAAATGTTTAGAGCCATGAAGTCTTAGGTACCATGATTTCTGGGATTCTGGGATTTCTGCCCTTTGAGCTTAGAACTTTGGGTGGAGTCCACACCACAGTGTAAACAGATACTCAAACTCCAAGTCTCAAACTGTCATTGACTGATGAGAGTGGATTCCCATAGGAATCTTCATAGAGCTTAGCTCTGCCTTTTAAATGGCTGGAGACAACATAAAAGTGTACTGCTGGAATTTGGAAGAGGAAGAGGTTGAACCTTGCTTAATGGCCTGAAAAATCTGTATAAAAGCTGGAAAAATAATAAGAGACTAGGGAAAAACAGAAAAGAGGCAGGGAAACTCCTCCCCAAAGCATTCACTCAGATGAAATGCGCTCTGATGCAGGAAACCAGAACTTCTGGGCTGGTCAGATTGATCTTCTCCATCCACATCAGAGCCTGATTGGAAGACTATCAAACACAGACTACAGATATGGCTTGTTTCAGGTAACATGGGTCTTCTATCACTGTAGCTGAGTTTTCAGAGATTTCAATATGTACCTTATAAATGCAAACCTGGAAGTCAGCCCAACAGATTTTCCAATTAGTTTCACCACCCTAAAATTCCTGTGCTCTGCCTATTAATTAATACCAATCCTTGTCCTTCAAACTCTGATAGCCACCAATCTCTTTACTGTCTCTATATTCTGCCTTTTTGAAAATTGCCATATAGTTTGAATCATATACTATACAGCCTTTTAATATTGGCTTCTTTCACCTATTAACATCCATTTAAGGGTCCTCTATGTCTTTCCATCGGAGAAGGCAATGGCACCCCACTCCAGTACTCTTGCCTCGAAAATCCCATGGATGGAGGAGCCTGTTGGGCTGCAGTCCATGGGGTCGCTAAGAGTCGGACACGACTGAGCAACTTCACTTTCACTTTTCACTTTCATGTATTGGAGAAGGAACTGGCAACCCACTCCATTGTTCTTGCCTGGAGAATCCCAGGGACAGGAAAGCCTGGTGGGCTGCTGTCTATGGGTTGCACAGAGTCGGACACGACTGAAGCAACTTAGCAGCAGCATGTCTTTCCATGGCCAGATAGCACATTTCTTTTTATCAGTGAATAATATTCCACTGGTTGGGTGTACCACAGTTTGTTTATTTATTCACCTACTGAGGGACATCTTGATTGCTTCCAAGACTTGGCAATGAATAAAGCTGCTATCAACATCTACGTATAAGTGTTTTTTTTGTTTTGGTGGGAGGGTTTGTTTTTGTTTTTGTCTGTTCTGGGTCTTCGCTGCTGTGCAGGTTTTTCTCTTGTTGAGGTGCATGGCCTTCTCATTATGGTGGCTTTTCTTAGTGTGGAGCACAGGCTCTAGGGTGGCGGGCTTCAGTAGTTGTGGCATGGGGGCTCAGCAGTTGCAACTCCCAGGTTCTAGAGCAGCACAGGCTCAATAGTTGTGGCACATGGACTTAGTTGCCCCACATCTTGTGGGATTTTCCAGGACCAAGGATTGAAACTGTGTCTCCTGCATTGGCAGGCAGATTCTTTACCACTGAGCCACCAGGGAAGCACTGTGTATAAGTTTTTGCATAGACTTAAGTTTTCAACTCATTTGGGTAAATACCAAGGAGTACAACTGTTGGATCATATGCTATGTTCCTGTTTTAATAGATATGGAAAGAGGTCAAAGTAACTTAGAGTCAAAGGCAGAGAGGACTTCTACATTACTCCCTACCCCACTGCTCCTTTTAACACCACAGTCTTTATGATTCACCTGGAAATCACCCAGGTTCTGCTTGTTTTCTGTTTCTAAGCAGCAGGCGTGGAGAGCTTTGGCTTCCATTTGTCTTTCATTTAATCCTGGGTGGTTAAGCCTTATTTTCAACTTTTAGTTTAAATTCTCTGAGGGCTTTGCTCTGAGCCTTCGGTAACTCTGTGCTTACTTGATTCGCTCACAGCTCCTGAGGGTCACAGCAAGACTCACAGGGTATTTGTATTTTTATCAAGAACAATTATTCAATCTTTCAGATCTTCAAACACATCCCTATTAGTATGAATCATCAAGCTCCTTGTTTGCTAAAAATGTACAATTATTATAACTAGAAATGTACATTTGAAAGCATACAATTTGACTCTAATAAGACCAAACTTGAGGAGTATAATTTTCTCTTTAAGAAAAATAATAAGGTTGAAACCATTTTGTAAAAACTGTTAGTAGTTGCTAGAACTCCAAATTTTGTTCACCTCACTTTTACTGCACACATATCCCTTCCCTCCTCCAAGTAAAACCAAGGTGTATCTCAACTAGAAGAAAAGCACATCAGATGCCAAGTGCTATGATCTTTTTCAAGATTTCATTCCCCCTCCCATTGTGAATGCAATTGCTACCTTCTAACATGGTGGCTTGTTTGATTGGACACCTGTATAGAGTCCTTTCCCTCAGGTGAGCACCATGTCCCTGAGTTATAGACACCAAAAGTCCATTATCCAACCCCTGGATTTTTTTTTTAATATAGTTGCTTTACAATGTTGTATTTATGCTCTACAGCAAATTGAATCAGCTATAGATATACAGGCATGCATGCTTGGTCACTTCAGTCATGTCTTTGCAATCCTATCAACTGTAGCCCTCCAGGCTCCTTCTGTCCATGGGAATTCTCTAGGCAAGAATACTGGAGTGGGTTGCCATGCCCTCCACCAGGGGATCTTCCTGACCTGGGGATTGAACCAGTGTCCCCTCCATTGCAGGCAGATTCTTTATCCACTGAGCCACCATGAAGCCCATAGGTATTCATATATGTTGGGGTCCTTTAGTGGACCGGGACCTGGTGGTCCGGAAGCGATGATAAGAAAGTGAAAGAGAGAAAGAGGCTGATACTCCCTGGTTTACGCAGAGAACCAATAAAGTCCTTGACACAGGACTTGCGTCTCTCAGAAGGCACCAGGCACCCTCTCAAGGGGGAAATGAAGGCACGGGGCACCTTCTCATGAGAGTCTTAGAAGCCCTGGCAGGAGAGTGAACAAGACAGGTTTCTGTGCTCCAGAGAATTAGCCGAGGAGAGAGAGAGAAAGAAAGAAAGACACAGGCTCTGATGGAGCAAAGGTGCTTTATTAGCAGAAATGCAGGCTTATATATCTTTAGTAAGATGATAACACAGGATGAAATTTTGTCAATAGCCACAATATGGATAGTCTAATACATACAAGGTCTCTGACGCTGAAAAGAGTCACTGTATATCTCATCCCATGACTTCAGTCCTGAGAACTGCATGTAGCTTTAGTCATTCTTGGAATAGGAACTGATAAGGAACAGAGAATCCTTGAGAAATAGAAAACAGCATGCAGGAATCCTCCTGTTAAATGTTCCCTGACAATTTCCCCTTACTTTTTATATTTGTAAAAAGGGTCTTGATTAATTGAGTTTGTCGTAAAGAGAATGTTTACTAAAGGAGATTCAAGCCTGGCTAACACAATGACCTCAGTTCCTAGGAGCAGCCTACTGTTCTGCTTAGAAAGAAACAAAGGACTTGTGAGAAACAGCACGTAGGAATCCTCCTGTTAAACACTCCCCGACAATTCCCCCTTATTTATTTATAATATACGTAAAAAGAGTTCTGACCATTAGAGTTTGTTTAGTTTAACAATCTTTGCATGAAGGCAATGGTAGGTGACAAATATAATTGTTAAGACAATCACCAAAATTACAGTTTTAGACCCAATGCTGTGAGTAATGCTTTGAAACCATCCATGTTGATCTAACTCAGATAATTGATCAGCTAGTTGTTCAGCTAAAGTTTTCAAATTAGTGGAAGAGGGAAGATTATTAGAAAATGTTTCAAATATTTCTTTTTGTAATAATTGTACATTCAGAGAGGCATTATTATGCATGTTTAGGCACTATTATTGAAATGAACAGGAGTAACACAAAATTGAGTAGAATTCCAATCACATTTTAGCATTACCTGTTTTTGTACATCTGTTAATTGATCTCCAACCCATTTGATGGCTGTTTTTAGTTCCTGTATTTTCTCTTGAATATCCTCATCTATCTGAGCCTGAGTGGCCCACATAGTATGGGCATCTTTAGTCCAATTTTGAATAAAATTATGTGTTTGAATTGAAGTTTGTAAAGCAACACCAGTGACAGCAGCAGTGGTGCAGATAGCTATTAATCCCAAAATGCCAAAACTCAGCCATCCAATAAATCGTTTAGATCACCAGAGCAACTTAGTAAGTAACCGGGAAGCAAGTCCAGCCATGGGACCTTCTTCCCAGAGCCGCTGGAGATTTATTGGTAACCACAGATTATGTCGAGATCGAAGAATCCAAAGGGAGTCATTTCTCAAGTAAATAGAGTAGTTAAGACAAGTGTATAATTTACAAGTAAATTTCTCAAGTAAATAGAGGAGTTAAGACAAGTGTATAATTTACAATTTATGCATGTTACAGAATGTAAAGTCTTATTGAATTGTAAATTTCCTATAGCTACAACAAAAGGAAGTGGAACACAGGCTTGTACAAAATATGATTGATCATAGCAAAAGAAATAATGGCCATGGCTACGACTGGTCCCTGTGAAATGTCCAGTCCAAGTCCCAAGTTCCTCAATGCTTGCAGCAAGTTTCCAGATGTCCCATTGTTCAGGCCCAATCTGTTTATCAAGGACGATTCGAGGACGAGGGGGGTCCGTTCCACCGTCAAGCCACCCAAGAAGTCCTCTGTCATGGTAATGCTCCACTGTAGTATTAGTAACCTTCTATGCCACTTGAGTAACATAATCACACACAGGCTGTTAACATCATCTGAGCAGTTAGATAACCACATACCATTGGGCCCCTAATAGTCAATTGTATGATTAGTATTAACATTAATTTTCCTGATTTGGCCTGACATTTGTCCCAATGAATAGGAATATATTTAAAGTTCTTATTAGCAAACCCTTTGCATAGTGTTCTTTGTTCTTTCCTTAGTTCTTTCCCTAAAGTTTCAGTAGTATAAACATGGTTCATGGACAAAGAAAGAGCAGTAAATAATCCAAGCAGTGTCCGAAAGTCTTCTTTTGGAGGCAGGATGAAAGCCTAAGTTTGTTGATTCACACTAATATATAATTTTGTTGAGCCCATGCATAAGGGTAGGATTTCATAGCCTAGAGAAATCTTAGTTTTCCTACTTTCTCATGATGAAAGGGCCCCTCCAAGCTCCAAGGAGGGGGCATATGTGTTGAGTTATTAGTGGATACGATTGGTCCTATATCTGTCCATTCTATAACCTACAATAAAAAAGAGGGAGTTAGGTGCATAAACCCATTAAGTGTGATCAATCAAGTCAGCCTGCATGGGGGAAGCAAAAGCAAGCAAAGCAACCATAGTGAAGAAAAATATTTTCAGGATTCCAAGGCATTCCCTGTTGAGAAATCACATTTTCAGCTTGATTAGTAAGGGTTTTTATCTGTCCCCAAGTAGGGAGATCATAAGGTCAGTGATGTCAAGTGCGGCGTTTTTTGGAAATTTTTAAAGCTGCCATGGTTTGTATTGGAATTTCTTCTTCCTGGGGTTTTTGTTGTTTTGTCTCTAGTTTGAATGTTGGGGGCCCCCTTAGGTTGAATCTTCTGAAGAGGAAGTCATATGAGTTCGTTGGATCCATCTGGAGAAATAGAAGCATACCCCTTTCCCTGTGAGATTAGTTTTTTAGATTTCTATTGATTAGTTAATCCATCTTGATATCAAATGGTCAAAGGAAGGGAGGTGTCCTTTAATGTTTCATAATGTTTTTCTGCTTTAGTCAAAATATTTCCTTGTGGTAAGTTTAAAAAATTTAAAACAAATAAAGCTATATTAACAATAGTTATAGAAAGAAAGGAAAGTGATAATGATGAAAACATTCATAGGAAACAGTGAAGTGAAGTGAAGTCGCTCAGTCGTGTCCGACTCTTTGCGACCCCATGAACTGTAACCTACAACCCTCCTCTGTCCATGGGATTATCCAGGCAAGAGTACTGGAATGGGTTGCCATTTCCTTCTCCAGAGGATCTTCCCAACCCAGGGATCGAACCTGGGTCTCCCGCATTGTAGGCAGATGCTTTATCATCTAAGCCACCAGGGAAGTCCACTTAGGAAATATTTCAGTCCAAAATAAAAAAAAAATCATCTAGAAATCTGTTTGGGACTGGTATTTGGCTGTGGTTTTGAATTAATGGGTTGATTTTCTCTTCATTCAGTATATACATTTTTCTGATATAAAGAGAAATGGAATCTGACTGTGTTTTAAGTGGTTTGTGTTATTTGGGGCAAAAGATTAGGAGCAAACACTCAAATATTTCCAAAGAAATCCCAGGGCTGATCTCCTTCAGAATGGACTGGTTGGATCTCCTTGCATTCCAAGGGACTCTCAAGAGCCTTCTCCAACACCACAGTTCAAAAGCATCAATTCTTCGGCTCTCAGCTTTCTTCACAGTCCAACTCTCACATCCATACATGACCACTAGGAAAAACCATAGCCTTGACTAGACGGACCTTTGTTGGCAAAGTAATGTCTCTGCTTTTGAATATGCTATCTAGGTTGGTCATAACTTTCCTTCCAAGGAGTAAGCGTCTTTTAATTT
>NW_011494607.1:5197551-5198038 GCF_000754665.1 Bison bison bison
TATATTTGACCTTGTTCTTGGAAAAGAAATGCAGCCTGGTAGCTGTTGAATCTCTCTGTTCAGTGTGTCAAGGGAGATGATTATATTTTCAAGACAGACCTGAAAAGAAGGTGAATATTTTGCACTTTTGATATTCTTAGGAACAAATAACTTATTTGGCAACTGGTGTCTTTTTTATGTTGTTTTTGTTTTGTATTGTGAAACAGGCATTGAAGTTGATGTTATTTTGTTTTAAGAATCTCACAGATTGGAAACAGAAATAAAGCTATATTAATAATAGTTATAGGCTTAAAGACTATATTGCATTAGAATGTAGTAAAGTCTGTTCTGGATAAGGAAGATAAAAGTGTTCCTGTGTATATCCTCTTATTTAATTTTTTATTTGCAGTTACAGTGTGTAATGTGTTTGTTTAATTATGTCTTGTGTTTGTGGATTATAAGGAATGTTTGTAATCTGTTTAATAGAGAATGAATGTAAAAATTGTTT
>NW_011494607.1:5198815-5199500 GCF_000754665.1 Bison bison bison
TCATGATTATCTGGGTCGTGAAGATCTTTTTTGTACAGTTTTTCTGTGTATTCTTGCCACCTCTTCTTAATATCATCTGCTTCTGTTAGGTCCATACCATTTCTGTCCTTTATCGAGCCCATCTTTGCATGAAATGTTGCCTTGGTATCTCTTATTTTCTTAAAGAGATCTCTAGTCTTTCCCATTCTGTTGTTTTCCTCTATTTCTTTGCATTGATTGCTGAGGAAGCCTTTCTTATCTCTCCTTGCTATTCTTTGGAACTCTGCATTCAGATGCTTATATCTTTCCTTTCCTCCTTTGCTTTTTGCTTCTCTTCTTTTCACAGCTATTTGTAAGGCCTCCCCAGACAGCCATTTTGCTTTTTTGCATTTCTTTTCCATGGGGATAGTCTTGATCCCAGTCTCCTGTACAATGTCACGAACCTATAGAATTAGGTGTTCTCATTATTGCAAAATAAGTTGATAGGTAGGTTATAACATGTTGTGTAGTTTTACCTTGGAAAGGCATGGCCCATATAAAAGAAGAATTTGTATTAATCAAGACATGTAAGAAGAAAGAGGAAGAAAGTTCAGGGTAATGAGTTAAATCCATTTGGCATAAAATTTTCTTTCATTTGTCATAAACCTTTTTTATATTTTTGTATTCATCATTTTATTTGCCATTTCTTATATCCTTTTATCAAAAG
>NW_011494607.1:5199600-5199805 GCF_000754665.1 Bison bison bison
TGATCCAGCGGATGTTGGCAATTTGATCTCTGGTTCCTCTGCCTTTTCTAAAGCCAGCTTGAACATCTGGAAGTTCACGGTTCACATGTTGCTGAAGCCTGGCTTGGAGAATTTAGAGCATTACTTTACTAACATGTGAGATGAGTGCAATTGTGCGGTAGTTTGAGCATTCTTTGGAATTGCCTTTCTTTGGGATTGGAATGAA
>NW_011494607.1:5200242-5204965 GCF_000754665.1 Bison bison bison
TAAACTTTTATAATTTAGTTTAGTATAACTCCAGAAACTTAAGCTACCCCGATCCTAAGAGATTATTTTAGATTATAATAATACATTATTCTATGAAAAATATCATTATTTTTAGTAGAGATTATCCAAAAGTTTTCATCTTATATATATATATATATATAAAGTTACCCTTTTGTTGACAAATTTAGTTTACCTTAAACCTAGGCATAATAAAAGTATTACATAGTGTTGATGATTTAAGACATGTCTTAATTAGATTAGGAAACAATTATATTTAAATTATATTTATATTTAAATAAACATTATATTTAATATTGAATATTTTTCAGTTCATGTGAACCTAAATTTAAATAGAGCTCTTTAACTTCATATTATCCAAAAAAAAAAAGACATACATTAAGACATAGATAGGCATAGTTTTCCGCTTGAAATACCTTTTCCGCTTAAAAAAATTTTTATTTTTATTCACCAATTTGTTTATGGCTGGAGTCCCATAAACTTTGGTTTAAGTATCCTTTGGTTGTGTATCCAAAGGACATGGTAAGAGTTAACTTTAGGTTTTTTCCTTAGGCCTGTTTTGTTTCCCAGACAGAATTGGAGCTCCAAAAAATATTTTAAGAAGTTAACCTTTTCTTAACCACACATGTAAGAAGAATTGGTTTTGCAATTTCAAAAAAGATTTTACTTTAATCAGTTTTCTCTGGAGTCTAAAGAATATCATGGCCATTCAGTGTCAAAAATATCATTTCTCCTTTTTGTAGTTACAGTATATTATTAATGATATATGCATGAGGGAATTGCTGTCACATTGGAGTTAAGCCTTGGCTACAAAATTTTTGACAAATATTAGGATTGTTAAGCATATTTTGAAGTAATATAGCTTATTGAAATCTTTTATGAGGCCCGATATGATTAGGATAAGGGAGAGAGAAAGTGAATCTCTCCTGGTCTAAAGGATGTAAAGGTATATTAAAAAGGCAATCTTGTAAATCAGTAATAATAATGTGCCAATTTTGAGGAATAGTAATAGGTGATGGGATCTCTAGTTGTAATGTATCCATAGGTTTCATAGATGCATTAACTTTTCTAAGGTCTGTTAAGAGATACCATTTGTCAGATTTCTTTTTTATAATAAAAATAGGAAAGTTCTAAAGAGAGTAAGATTCTTCAATATGTTTTAATTCTAATTGTGTGTCTATAAGTTCTTTAGTAGCCTGAAATTTATCTTTCGTAAGGAGAAGGCAATGGCACCCCACTCCAGTACTTTTGCCTAGAAAATCCCATGGACGGAGGAGTCTGGTAGGCTGCAGTCCATGGGGTCACTAGAGTCGGACACGACTGAGCGACTTCACTTTCACTTTTCACTTTCATGCCTTGGAGAAGGAAATGGCAACCCACTCCAGTGTTCTTGCCTGGAGAATCCCAGGGACTGGGGAGCCTGGTGGGCTGCCGTCTATGGGGTCACACAGAGTCGGACATGACTGGAGTGACTTAGCAATAGCAGCAAAGGGCCATTGCTCTGTCCAAATAGGCTCGTCATTCTTCCAAGTTATTTTAATAATTGCTTTGTTTGTTAAATGAGCAGTGGCCCTTAGGAAAAATGTGGGATGTATATCTGAGTTTGCCATTGCATAAGTAAGTCCCTTTCTATTAGATTAAGGGGTGCATCTATCACAGAAGGTCTTAATGTTGCAGGCTGGTCTTTTGGTCTTTCATATGGGTAGATCTAAACATTTTGATAAATTTCTTGTACTTTGGTTTGAGAAATTCCTGCAATCTGGCAAGAGACTTTTTGTATAGGCCAGGATTTGGGCCATAAGTGTTTGGAAATAATAGTAATATTAGATCCAGTGTCGAGGAGACTAGGAAATCTTTTATGATTAATTTTGATATTTATATTTGGTCCGGCATATTCAGATACCGATGATGTCCATAAGGATTGTTTTTGATCTGTACTGTCAAACCCATTTGTCCGTACATTATTAGAGGAGTTAATAGAAATGTAAGGCAAGAGAAGTAATTGAGCAATTTTTGTCCCCTTTTTTGAATTGCCATAGAATCTGAGATGACATCGTAATTTGAATCTCTCCTTTATAGTTTGAATCAATTATTCCAGGGTGAACAATAATTCCTTTAGAAGCCAAACTAGATCAGCCAAATGAAAGACTGAAGGTTTGTTGGGGCAGGGGTCCAAAAAGTCCAGTAGGTACTCTAGAAGGGACTGCTTCAGGGTAAAGGAAAAAATCATTTAGGGCTGGTATATTGACGGCAGCACTGCTGGATGTTGAGGGTTTGAGGGAAAAGATAGAATTTGCCCCTGGTTTTTGTTGTAGGGGACCTGGGGGGTCCCCTGTTTGGAGTTTCTTGGAATAGGTTTTCCTTTAATATCAAATTTAGATTTATAACCTTTGGCCCAATGCATTCCTCTATGGCAGCGAGGGCGAATTCTTGGAGGTTTTTTATTAGCCTTCTTAGGGCAGTCCCCTTTTAAATGGTTTTTATCTCTACATGTAGAGCATCCTTCATTTCCCTTTTTAAAGTAGTAGCCATTGTTTCAGCTAGCATTTGCATCTTTTGAGTTTCTGATCCTAGATTGTGATAAGCCTTCAAATAATCAGTAATAGTCCCAGTCTCAAAAATTGCAGCGATAGCTCTTTGACATTCCTGATTTGCATTCTCATAAACAAGTAATTTCTCTAGCTGTTTCTTGGTTTCTTCTGCAATTACAGTATGGGAAATAGTAGTTTCTAATCTAGCAAAAATTTTAGCATAACTTTCATTAGGTTCCAACAAAGGAGAGACTTTTGGAGTTGCACCTGTTGGCAGAGGAGGAGCATTTGGAGCAGCCGGGGCAGGGCTCGCAAGAAAATTTTGAAATATTTTATGTTGTTATAATTGGGCCTTTTGTAAAGTTTCATCATCTGATTCATATTCATGCAATAAGTGTTCTGTCTGTTGTCGAATATTAGGAGGGCTAGAATTTACCTTGAAATGGCCAGAAATCAATTGGAATATTTTTTCCTTGCTTGGTGGCTCATTCAACACTTTCTTTGACCTGGTGCCAAATTTCTAAATCAAAATTGCATTTATCAGGGAGCCAAGGATTACATTTAACCATTGTTTGAAAGCAAGCCTCTATTCATTGGCACGGAACCAAAAGTCCCTGAGCTTTAAACAAATGGTGAAGTAAAATAGAGAAATGATGGGGCTTTCTAGCAGCATAACCCGTGTCTTAGTACTTACCGACCTCAATAGGTCCCGAGTCCCTCCGTCCGAAATGCCATACATACCAGTGTCCCTGTTCTGGGGCGCCACTTGTTAGGGTCCTTTAATGGACCAGGACTTGGCAGTCCAGAGGCAATGATAAGAAAGTGAAAGAGAGAAAGAGGCTGATACTCCCTGGTTTACGCAGAGAACCAATGAAGTCCTTGACACAGGACTTGTATCTCTCACAAAGGCACTGGGCACCCTCTTGAGTGGGGGGTTAAGGCACAGGGTGCCTTCTCAAGAGAGTCTTAGAAGCCCGGGCAGGAGAGTGAGCACGACAGGTTTATGTGCTCCAGAGAATTAGCCAAGGAGAGAGAGAGAGAGAAAGAAAGAAAGACACAGGGACCCAAGCTCTGATGGAGCAAAGGTGCTTTATTAGCAGAAATGCAGGTTTATTTGTCTTTAGTAAGATGATTACACAGGATGAAATTTTATCAATAGCCACAATATGGATAGTCTAATACATACAAGGTCTCTGACGCTGAAAAGAGTCACTGCATGTCTCATCCCATGACTTCAGTCCTGAGAACAGCATGCAGTTTTACTCATTCTTGGAATAGATACGGATAAGGAACAGAGAATCCTTGAGAAATAGAAAACAGCATGCAGGAATCCCCTGTTAAATGTTCCCTGACATATATACAGATTCGTTTTTATATTTCCTTATGATTTAGGTCACCACAGAGCACTGAGTAGAATTCCCTGTGCTATACAGTATGTATATGTGTATATACATACTGTATAGCATGTGTGTGTATATATATACGTATATATATGTGTATATATATATATCATTAACATACTCTATATAGAGAGTTACATATGTGTGTGTATATATACTATATATACCTATATAGTAAAGTCATGCTCAAAATTCTCCAAGCCAGGCTTCAGCAATATGTGAACCATGAACTTCCTGATGTTCAAGCTGGTTTTAGAAAAGGCAGAGGAACCAGAGATCAAATTGCCAACATCCGCTGGATCATGGAAAAAGCAAGAGAGTTCCAGAAAAACATCTATTTCTGCTTTATTGACTATGCCAAAGCCTTTGACTGTGTGGATCACAATCAACTGTGGAAAATTATGAAAGAGATGGGAATACCAGACCACCTGACCTGCCTCTTGAGAAATCCGTATACAGGTCAGGAAGCAACAGTTAGAACTGGACATGGAACAATAGACTGGTTCCAAATAGGAAAAGGAGTATGTCAAGGCTCTATATTGTCACCCTGTTTATTTAACTTATATACAGAGTACATCATGAGAAACCCTGGACTGGAAGAAACACAAACTGGAATCAAGATTGCTGGGAGAAATATCAATAACCTCAGATATGCAGATGACACCACCCTTATGGCAGAAAGTGAAGAGGAACAAAAAAGCCTCTTGATGAAGGTGAAAGAGGAGAGTGAAAAAGTTGGCTTAAAACTCAACATTCAGAAAACGAAGATCATGG
>NW_011494607.1:5205065-5215021 GCF_000754665.1 Bison bison bison
TTTTTCTGGGCTCCAAAATCACTGCAGATGGTGATGCAGCCATGAAATTAAAAGACGCTTACTCCTTGGAAGGAAAGTTATGACCAACCTAGATAGAATATTCAAAAGCAGAGACATTACTTTGCCAACAAAGGTCTGTCTAGTCAAGGCTATGGTTTTTCCAGTGGTCACGTATGGATGTGAGAGTTGGACTGTGAAGAAGGCTGAGCACCGAAGAATTGATGCTTTTGAACTGTGGTGTTGGAGAAGACTCTTGAGAGTCCCTTGGACTGTAAGGAGATCCAACCAGTCCATTCTGAAGGAGATCAGCCCTGGGATTTCTTTGGAAGGAATGATGCTAAAGCTGAAACTCCAGTACTTTGGCCACCTCATGTGAAGAGTTGACTCATTGGAAAAGACTCTGATGCTGGGAGGGATTGGGGGCAGGAGCAGAAGGGGACGACAGAGGATGAGATGGCTGGATGGCATCACCGACTCAATGGATGTGAGTTTGAGTGAACTCCGGGAGTTGGTGATGGACAGGGAGGCCTGGCGTGCTGTGATTCACGGGGTCACAAAGAGTTGGACACGACTGAGCGACTGAACTGATCTGATCTGATTTGATATAGTGTATATGTCAATCTACCCCCACAGCCCCTTTTGGTATCTGTAAGTTCGTTCTCTACATCTGTGTCTCTATTTCTGTTTTGAAAGTTCATCTATACCATTATTCTAGATTTCACATAGAGTGATATTACACAATACTTGTTTTTCTCTTTCAGACTTACTTCACTCTGATGACAATCTCTAGGTCCATCCACATGTCTGCAAATGGCACTGTTTTGTTCCTTTTTATGGCTGAGTAATATAAACAATCAACAAGGGATTATTCTCCAAAATATACAACCCCTGGATTTTTTGACTGAAAGCTCATTAATATTCACTCATTGTCCTTCACGAATAATCACCATGCAGATTACTTTTAAAACTAGCATCAATGGGTAGAAATAACAACAAAAATTTGGTCTAGTAAAGGAAGTGCGTGAGTGCCTGCTCAGCTGTGACCGACTCTTTGCGACCCCATGAACTGTAGCCCACCAGGCTCCTCTGTCCATGGGACTTTTCAGGCAATGGTACTGGAGTGGGTTGCCATTTCCTTTTCCAGGGGATCTTCCCAACCCAGGAATTGAACCCAAATCTCTTGTGTATCCTTCACTGGCAGATGGGTTCTTTACTGCTGTGCCACTTGGGAAGCCCCAATAAAGGAACAAAGTCTCAGAATTCAGAGCTGTTAAAAAAATCAAATAGTCGCATTCATACACAATCAAATTGAGGGATATTCTACAAAACTCCCGATCATGGCTTTTCAAAAATGTCAATGTCAGGAAAGAAGAAAAAGTAATAAGCAGAGAATTTGTTTGTATTAAATGAAATTACATCAACTGGATTAACTACAGGCTAGATTAAAGGAAGTATAATGCAAAATATTTTGTCAAACTCTGATTTGACCAAAAAAACGCTACAGAAAACATTATTGGGAAAATTGGAGAAACACGTATAGAAATATAGTTCACGTTAATAACAGAAATGTATCCATGTTACATTTCCTAGGGCAGAGTACATTGCTTCCCCAAAGTCATAGGAGGGAGGTGGGTTAAGGCAGAAAGAGAAAAACACATATTGTATATTAACACATATATGTGAAATCTAGAAAAATGGTACAGATGAACCTATTTGCAGGGCAGGAATAGAGATGCAGATGCACAGACATGGGGTGGGGGGGATGAATTGGGAGATTGGGCTGGATATATATACACTACCATGGGTAAAATAGACAGCTAGTGGGAACCTGCTGTATAGCACAGGGGACTCAGTGATGATCTAGCGAGCAGCAATGAGGTGGGGAGGGCTGAGAAGAACATACATGTATACACATAGCTGATCCACTTTGCTGTACAGCAGAAACTAACACAACGTCCCTCACCTCAGAAAAACTCAGCAGGTTGGCTCCAGTGCATCTTAAAATTTTCCCATCATAAAGGTGTTTAAACAAAGACTATCAATCACTGGAAGTAAAATTATCAATTCAGCTCACCTACCCAGGGAAAGCTTTGCTACACGCTACCCAGTTGTAGTGACCTCATTCTGTAAAGAATGTAAAGAAAGGAGTCTGCTTCATGGGCAGGGACAAATATGTATCAAGGATTTATTATGTGCCAGGCACTAAGCCATGCACTTCCACACATCTCCTTTAATCTCTCAGTAGAGAATTAAAAGGAATGGAAAACATATTCTATTAGGCAATACATTAGTGTGCTGCAACCTAGAAAAGAAAATGGTTGCTCATTGCAAAAGGGAAGGACTTCACAACGCCCAGAGGAGACAAGTCCCCTCACTCCCTGTGCACACACTCTACAATACTCATTCAGCTGTCAACCACGATTCAGCAGCCTCACAGTTTCACTCATGGGCTTCACTCTTGGGTTGTCTCAATGGACTTGTCATCTGAAAATGGTGTATCTTCCCTCTTTCCCCAGGCCTGTGGCTTGTCTCCAAACTACCTTACAAGCCTTAGACCACTGGCACTGAACTCTGAACCTGCCTCCCACCATCCATAGCGCTGAGTAGATGTCCTGATCCCAGTAGCTGCTCCACCTACACTTACTGAAAGAAATTGCAGTTAGAGGAAGTGAAAGGAGCCGTCAGTGAAGAGGGAGTCCCGGGGAAGCACCTCACACAATTACCTCAGCTCTAATTGCCTAGTTGGAGAAATGGTATTAAATAAATTAAGCTATTCAAGTAGACTCCAGGAGGCACTGTAACATCTTTCCTCGCTGCAAAGCTAAAATAATTTTTCATAACTTCATTGAAAACATGTTCCTCAACTCAAGAGCTGCTTCGGTAAAGCTCTGCATCTAAATGCAACTCCTGAATTCTACCAGGGTGCACTTAGGCCTGTTGATTCTGCAGCTTAATTTTTCCAAAGGTTTGTGGAGCCTCCTGAGGATATTGTTATGCTTGTCCATGTTTTTATTCTGTGAGCTAGATCTGGACTAGTCCCTCTTCCCCTTGCTCTTACTTTTCCTAGAGGGCCTTTAGCTGCAACCAACAATAGTGGGGCTTCCCAGGTGGTACTAGTGGTAAATAAGCTGCCTGCCAATGCAAGAGACATAATAAACGCAGGTTTAATCCCTGGGAAGGGAAGATCCCCTGGAGGAAGACATGGCAACACACTCCAGTATTCTTGCCTAGGGAATCCCAGGGACAGAGGAGCCTGGTGGGCTACAGTCCATGGGCTCACAAAGAGTTGGACACAACCGAAGCAACTTAGCATGCATACAACAAAAGGTTAGCCAGTGTGCAATTTCGGGGGGGAGCTGAAGACTGTTAGATTTTAATCATGTGTGATTTTTCTCAAGCACTACAATTAAACCTACTTATAAAAACATGTTGATAATTTGATGTCATTAACACTGACATGTCACAACATACATACAAAAACACGTAATGTTGCAACATCATCCATAGTCATCAAAGACTTAACTGTAATTCCACATGTGGACTTGGATTTACTGACACTGAGTTTTCTTTATTTATTTTAGCCTTTGACTTTTGTAATATTTCTTTTCCTAGGAATTATAGGTAGGTGGAGGTGGGTAGGATTGTAATAAACTAAAACAGGTTGTTTCATGTCCCTGATGTCATGGAGCTTGGCAATGTTTGATCTGAAATCATAAGGGGAAGAGGAAATAACTGGGGGATGGGGTGGATTGGAAGGGACAAGAACAGCATTTCAGGGAATATGAACAATGTAAATTGTGGTCCCGAGGCACTGCCTTCAAGATGTCAGTTGATTAGATGCAGGAATCTCCAGAGTCATTCAAAATACAAAGGAAATAAAACATATATTACAATATCCAGGACATGGAAGCAACCTAAATGTCCATCAGCAGATGAATGGATAAAAAAGCTATGGACTGCAGCCTTCCAGGCTTCTCCGTCCATGGGATTTTCCAGGCAAGAGTACTAGAGTGGGGTGCCACAGCCTTCTCCGATATATATATATATATATATATATATACACACACACATACATACATACACATATATACATGCACACACACACATATATACATACACACACACACATATATACATACACACACACACACACATAATGGAATATACTACTCAGCCATAAAAAGGAAAACATTTGAGTCAGTTCTAATGAGGTGGATGAACCTAGAGCTTATTATGCAGAGTGAAGTAAATCAAAAACAGAAAAACAAATATCATGTATTAATGCATATATAGTAATCTAGAAAGATGGTACTGATAAGTGGAGAGCAGAACAGCAGTGGAGAAGCAAACATAGAGAACGACTTATGCACATGGGTTGTGGGGAGGAAGGAGAGGGTAAGACGAATGGAGAAAGTAGCATGGAAGCATATACGCTACCATATGTAAAATAGTCAGTGGAAATTTGCTGTATGACTCAGGGAACCCAAATTAGGTCTCTGTAACAACCTAGAGGCGTGGGAAAGAGTGGGAGGTGGGAGGGAGGTTGAAGAAGGAGGAGACATATGCACACTTATGGCTAATTCTTGTTGAAGTGAAAGTTAAAGTCACTTGGTCGTGTCCAGCTCTTTGCAACCCCGTGGATTATACAACCCATGGAATTCTCCAGGCCAGAACACTGGAGTAGGTAGCTGTTCCCTTCTCCAGGGGATCTCCCAACCCAGGGATCTAACCCAGGTCTTCCTTATTGTCAGCAGCTGCTTTACCAGCTGAGCCACCAGGGAAGCCCAAGAACACTAGAGTGGGTAGCCTATCCCTTCTCCAGCACATCTTCCTGACCCAGGAATTGAACTGGGGTCTCCTGCATTGCAGGCAGATTCTTTATCCACTGAGCTACCAGGGAAGCCCAATTCATGTTGATGTATGACAGAAATGAAACCAGTATTGTAAAGCAATTATCCTTCAATTTAAAATAAATTTAAAAGTAAAAAAAGAAAGGAATGATATTGGGTCATTTGTAGAGACACGGATGGACCTAGAGTCTGTTATACAAAGTGAAGTAAGTCAGAAAGAGATAAACAAATATGGTATATTAATACATATGTGGAATCTAGAAAAATGGTACACACGAACCTATTTGCAGGAGAGGAATAGAAACACAGACATAGAGAATGGATGGGAGGATGGGACGTGGGGGCAGGGGGGAGACTGACTTATGGGCATTGCCATATGTAAAACAGATAACTAGTGGTAACCTGCTGCATAGCACAGGGAGCTCAGCTTGGTGCTCTGTGGTGACCTAGATGGGTGGAATAAGTGGGGAGAGGGAGGTCCAACAAGGAGGGGATATATATATACATATAGCTGATTCATTTTGTTGTACAGCAGAAATTAACACAACATTGTAAAACAACTGTACCCCAATTAAAAATATATATAATATTACATAATATATATATATTATTGTTTCATGTTAAAGTCACAGCTGAGCTCAACAGAAAAGGACATCTTCATATGCTAGAAATGAAGAGGGAACACATAATTATTAAAGTATGCAGTTTTTAAAACCACACAGTCCTTGGAAGAAATTAGACCTGATATGTATCTTAAGGGATAGCAAGCTCATACCTTTGTGAGAAAGGAATTTAAGCCGCAGGCCTCACATATGTCAAAGAATAGGATGGGCATTCTCTTAGCACTGATTTTCCAAGAAGGCTGACAAGCTCCAAAACATTACCTGAAAATCTCCTCCATAACCAGGAAGTCAGCAGGAAGAAGTGAGCTGACTTTCTCAGGCTCTCAGAAACAGAGATTTCAACAGCCACTCCTACATACAGGGAGATTTTGAATGTTGAGTCTACACCAGTACAGAACCAACCACCTTTCCATTACCAGAGCAATATGGAAATCTGGAGCTCAGAACCTAGTGTCAAAGTTAGTTTGGAAGCAGTAGACTCAATAGGACTTGAGCAAGAAAAATGGTGAACCTTGTCATCAAGAGGACTCTCTAACCCAGGGCATGGACAGAATTCTCTCTAAAGATAACTCTTCCAGAAGATGAATTTATAGACATAAATTAACAGATGCATGAGGAAATACAAAGCAAAAAGAGAATGTCCAAAGACTGCAAAACAGAAGAATTAATAATGAGTATCATTATTGTATATTAATTTACAAAGAGAGAAAAGAAAATGAGAGTATAACTTTTTTAAAGGAACAGAATAAACAACAACAGGTTGACTTAAAAATGAACCAACTAGAAGCTTCTAAGAGTGAAAGATACAGTAGACAAAATAGAAAGACTCATTAAACTTGTTAAATAATAGACTAGACTCAGACAAGGAAATAATTCATCAATAGGAATATGGATCTGGGGAAATCACCAAGAAAAGAGTAAATATAGAAAAAGAAGTGAAAAATAAGAAACAGAAGTTAGGAATATGGCAGGTAGAATGAAAAGTTCTAATCTATGTTTAATAGATGCTCTAGAATAAGGACTAAAAAGACTTGGAAAGAGGAACATTTGAGATAAGAGTGGAGAGTTTTCCAAATTTATAAAAAGGTATGAGATGTTGGATAAAAATACACAAAACAGAACAAAATAAATAAAAACAAAGGTTTATTTACTGCCAAACCACCAAGATTAAACAGAAAATCTTGGAAGCTCGCAAAGAGAAAAGATATGTTGCCTGAAAAGGAGCAACAATAAGACAGAATGCTTCTCACCAGCAATTATATATGCTTGAGACAATG
The DNA here is from genome assembly GCF_000754665.1 of Bison bison bison. Classification (NCBI taxonomy): domain Eukaryota; kingdom Metazoa; phylum Chordata; class Mammalia; order Artiodactyla; family Bovidae; genus Bison; species Bison bison. The sequence continues at coordinate 5,211,816 of NW_011494607.1, forward strand.
ACTGAATATCTTAAGAAAGATAAAGGAAGGGACTTCTCTGGTGGTCTAGTGGTTAAGAATCTGTCTTCCAATGCAGGGGACATGGATTCAATCCTTGGTGGAAGAACTAAGATCCCACATGCTGAGGGGCAACTAAACCCATGTGCCGTAACTACTGAGCCCTCACAAGGCTGCTGCTGCTGCTGCTAAGTCACTTCAGTCGTGTCCGACTCCGTGCGACCCCATAGACGGCAGCCCACCAGGCTCCCCCTTCCCTGGGATTCTCCACTCCACTGGAGTGGGTTGCCATTTCCTTCTCCAGTGCATGAAAATGAAAAGTGAAAGTGAAGTTGCTCAGTCATGTCCAACTCGTAGCGACCCCATGGACTGCAGCTAGAGAAGCCCACTATCAAAATCCCATGTGCCACAATTATGACCTGATGCAGTCAAATAATTATTAATTAATTTTTTTAAAAGATGAAGGAAAATAATGGTCAGTCTGTAATTCTACATCTGGCTTAGTTATACTCTAGGAATTTAGAGGAAATAAAAGCATTTTTCAAACATACAAAGACAAGGAGATAACTTTCCTAGAGACCTCACTGGAAAAGACTACCAAAGGATACACTCCCAAAAAATGGAAATGAGTAGGCTACACAAAGCCTAGGTGGAAGGAAGGAAGGAGGGTAGGAAGGGAGAGAGAGGGGCAGGGAGGAAAAGAAGGGAGTTATAAGTTGTTGCAAAATATCATTTAAAATAAAATCTTCTCCCAACCCAGAAAAATTTCTCCACAGAGATAGGAAAGAAAGAAAACCAAATTTTTTTATTTATCAAACAATCATTAAACAAGAGTATAATACTCATCACAGGCAAATTGCTAGAGGTTGCAAAGACAGAAGAAAATCTCACTTTTTTGTTTACCTAAGTAGCTACAACCCATTATATTCATTTTTCAAGATGAAATTGTTAAGCTTACTTCACCTTCATGATTAGAAAGGGGGTTTGCCATTTGGAGCTAGAGGACAACTGAAGTTAGACACATTTTCTCCCAGGTTATTAGCAGCTGTGTTCCAGAGGCATTTTTATCTTTGAAGGTCTTTCCATGACTCCAAAATCATATCTTGAAGTGATTAGCTTCTCCTCTTGCTCAAAAAGCAATTCACACTTAAATGTTCAAATTTGTATGTTCAATTCAGACGTTCAAAGCATTTAGATTAGTAGTCAGGAGATTATCTTCTTTGTTCTGACTGTGCCATTAATAAGCTGTGAGAACTCGAGCAAGTCATTTCATCTCTCTGGCCTGAATGCAAAATGAGGGTACGAGGCTGAATAATTCCCGGTCCCTCAGCTCTCAGTCTGTATGCCTCTGTTTAGGATACAGTTCAAAATCGGCTGTGTGTGATGGACTCTTATTCCTGTTCCTGAAGAGCCTTAGAGTAGTTCCATCCTGGAGAACAGAGCTCCTTTCAGTACAAATGCAAATAATACACATGAGAGTAAAACTCAATGAGCAGCTGCCATCTATTCAGCCTGTGGGTAGTGACAAAGCATTGAGAAGGCAAAATCATAGACTTTGGTTTGATTCCAGAATTCGACTTTGATGTTTACATAGAAAAAAAAAATCATTAGTGCACCAAACCCTAAAAGTTAGTGTCTTAAAACAACAATCACTTTATTTGCCTGAAATTCTGTGAGTCTACATTTGGCCTAGATTCAGCTAGGAGTTTCATCTGCTGATCTTGGCTAAAGTCACTCACACAGCTACAGTCATCTAAGAGCTCACCTGAGCTGGACTGGTCTAAGACAGCATGAGTTTAATATGTGAAAGTTGGTATTGTTGGCCAGGGGGTCTGCATATCCCCAGCAGGTTGAGCAGAGCTTCTTCATTTAAAAAAAAAAAAAAACTATTTATTTGGCTGAGAAGGGTATTAATTGGGGCACACAGGATCTCCGATCTTTGTTGAGGCATGTAGGATCTTTAGTTGCAGGAACTTAGTTGCGGCATGTGGGAGCTGGAGACCTGACCAGGGATTGAACTCAAGACCCCTGCATTGGGAGCTCAGAATCTTAGCCACTGGATCACCAAATCCCTAGAGGACTTCCCTGGGGGCACAGTGGATAGGAATCCGCCTGTCTATGCAGGGAATGGGGATTTGATCCCTGCTGCTACTGCTGCTGCTGCTAAATCGCTTCAGTCGTGTCCAGCTCTGTGCGACCCCAGAGATGGCAGCCCACGAGGCTCCCCCATCCCTGGAATTCTCCAGGCAAGAACACTGGAGTGGGTTGCCATTTCCTTCTCCAATGCATGAAAGTGAAAAGTGAAAGTGAAGTCTCTCAGTCGTGTCCAACTCTTCGAGACCCCATGGACTGCAGCCCACAAGGTTCCTCCATCCATGGGATTTTCCAGGCAAGAGTACTGGAGTGCGGTGCCATCGCCTTCTCTAGATTTGATCCCTGGTCCAGGAATATTCCACATTCCACAGTACAAATAAGCCCATGTGCCACAAGTACTGAACCCACACTATAGAGTCCATGAGCCACAACCACTGAACCTGAGTGCTGTAACTACCAAAGTCCACTTCTGCCTAGAGCCTGTGCTCCACAACAGGAGCCACCACAATGAGAAGCCCACACACTGCAGCAAAGAGTAACCCTTCTCTCCACTACTAGAGAAAGCCCTCACACAGCAACCAAGTCCCAGTGCTGCCAAAAATAAGGGAAAAAAGGGGGGAAAAAGGAAGTCCCTAGAGCTTCCTCATTTGACAGCAACATTCCTAGAGGGTGAGAGCTCCTAGTCAAGACCTCTTGAGGCATAGTCTTGATTTTTGAATGTCATACATTATTCCCCTGCCTTCTATGCCTCAAGCAAGACTCAAAGCCAACCAGATTCAAGGGGGAAGAGAAGCAGACTTAAGTAAAAATGAATGTTTCTTACTGTTCAAACTTGCAGGCTCAAGAAGTACATCTGCCAGGATAGTTTGCTCTAGCTACCTTTTCTTCCTGATGAAAAGTTACTGCTGCTGCTATGTCGCTTCAGTCGTGTCCGACTCTGTGGGACCCCAGAGATGGCAGCCGACCAGGCTCCCCCATCCCTGGGATTCTCCAGGCAAGAACACTGGAGTGGGTTGCCATTTCCTTCTCCAATGCATGAAAGTGAAAAGTGAAAGGGAAGTCTCTCAGTCGTGTCCAACTCTTCGAGACCCCATGGACTGCAGCCCACAAGGCTG
>NW_011494607.1:5215121-5244289 GCF_000754665.1 Bison bison bison
ACAGGAACACTGGAGTGGGTTGCCATTTCCTTCTCCAATGCATGAAAGTGAAAAGTGAAAGTGAAGTCTCTCAGTCGTGTCCAACTCTTAGCGACCCCATGGACTGCAGCCCACCAGGCTCCTCCGTCCATGGGATTTTCCAGGCAGAGTACTGGAGTGGGTTGCCATTGCCTTCTCTGATGAAAAGTTACTAGTAAGACTTAAACAACCACTTGCTTTGGTTGGGCAGTGGGAGCGGGGTGGGAGGGTGATCTGAATTCAGAAATACTATTCTTTTTTTAGAAGTTTCTTTTAGAAGTTTCATTTTATATTGGCATATAGTTGATTTACAATGTTGCATTAGTTTCAGGTGTACAACAAAGTGATTCAGTTATACATATATCTATTCCTTTTCAGATTTTTATTCCACATTGGTTATTACAGAGTACTGAGTAGAGTTCCCTGTGCAAGACAGTAGGTCTGTATTGACTATCTATTTTATAAACAGTAGTCTGTATATGTTAATAGTCCAAAGGTTGTGGGTTGTTGTTAAACTATTCCTTTTGAATGAAAAGCCTTTCCCTTTTCTTCTGCTCAGCTCAGTGTTTCCTTCTGTGAATCCACACCCTATCCCACCAAGTAGCTGGTCATCCATCTTCCAGGCTCTTCATTGCCCTCTGCATGGCTCCATCACACACCCATCACACTTACTGTACTATCAGTCTACGTGGTCATCTCTTCCAGGACTTTGAGCTTCCTGAGAACAGACAGTTTTTTTTATTTATCTGTACACCTCAAGGCAGATAATAAATGTTTGATCAATGATTTAGGAAATGATTGAAAGAAGAAATGAACAGATAAGTTAAAGAGCAACAGGTAACCTTCACTAAACTTCTGAAGCCCCTAGCATGAGCTGACCTCTACTTCTCATCTCAAATCCACAGAACCCATTCCTTTTTGTTTCTGCTTCCTTCATATTTTCTTCCTCTAACACACCTGCAGCAAATTTTTAAATCTATAATCACTTTTTATGTTACCCTCAAGCAACACAGATGACTTGCTATGAAAAGAAAAACCCCTGTTCTTGACTTTGATTTTTTTTTTAACCAAGGGATTACATTTCACCCTTAAATGCCTAAATTATCTCCTATGTTGACAACAGCTGTTGGGTTTATTTTGCCAGAAATGGGGCATAATTTCACTGGAATCCAGAAAGCATTCTGGAGAGACTGGTTTTGTGTGTTGCTCAGTTGTGTCCAAGTCTTTGCAACCCTCTGGACTGTAGCCCAGCAGGCTCCTCAGTCCATGGGATTTCCCAGGCAAGAATACTAGAATGAGTTATCATTTCTTGCTCCAGGGGATCTTCCTGACCCAGGGATTGAATCCAAATTTCCTGTGTCTCCTGGATTGTAGGCATATTCTTTACCACTGAGCTATTGGGGAAGCTGCCAGAGATTGGGTTTAATTAGATACAAAATCACATCTAGGGAGGATTGTGTTTGTGTGCGTGCATGCTAAGTTGCTTCAATCACGTCTGACTCTTTGCAACCCTACAGACAGAGGAATGTGCTTAGTAAACCTTTGAATTTGCTAATTCATGGTTCTACTACTGTCAGGGAGTGTTTAACAGGAGGATTCCTACGTGCTGTTTCTCACAAGTCCTTTCTTTCTTTTTAAGCAGAACAGCACGCTGCTCCCAGGAACTGAGGTCATTGTGTGAGACAGGCTTGAGTCTCCTTTAGTGAACATTCTCTTTACGACAAAACTGCTTAGTCTTGATCCCCTTTCTTGAGATATGGATTGTCTCCTGACCTTGTGACCATTATTAATCCCTGTTCCCTTGGTAACAGTTGCTGTACATTTGGTTTTCTGATCTTTAACATTGTCAAAAGAAACTTCTTGTACCACAGCCTTTATATAGTCACAGAGAAATCATTAAACCACCTTTGCTTCATCAGAGCTTGGGTCCCCGTGTCTGTCTGTCTGTCTTTCTTTCTTTCTCTCCTAGGCTGATTCTCTGGAGTGCAGAGACCTGTCTTACTCACTCTCCTGATCGGGCTTCTAAGACTCTCTTGAGAAGGCACCCTTTGCCTTCACCCCCCTCCAGAGGATGCCCGGTGCCTTCGTGAGAGACACAAGTCCTGTGTCAAGGACTTTATTGGTTCTCTGCATAAATCAGGGAATATCAGCCTCTTTCTCTGTTTCACTTTCTTATCGTCTCCTCCAGACTGCCACGTCCCGGTCCATTAAAGGACCCCAACATACTATCATGGCTACAGCTGTGCTAGGGACAAAGGAACTGGGGAACTCATGTCAGTCTCTCAAGGTGGCCGCTTCAAGGCATAGAACTTATGTGGCCAATCCCTAGTTTAGTCATAGACTTACTAGTGAATGTGTCACCATAGCTGGGTAATAAAAGACCCCAGTCAAAACAACCCAAAACACAGTAAGTCTCCAGTGATATGATTTTGTTTAATAAAATGGAAGCATTAGGAGATAATGTCTTTGTTAATTTAACAAAGAAAGTCTCTAAATTTCTTGAGGGCAGACCTTACTCCAACCTCTTTATGTCATCATCATCAACCATGACTGGCAGACACAGCGTAAATTAGATACCTAGTTGAAACTTGTAGTTGACATAGGAGTATATGAGTCAGAAATTATTTGGAACATAAGTCCAATAGATGAAGCTAATTAAATCATAAAACTTGGACTGGAATTTGTTGGGTGCCTTAAGAGCTTCAGTTCAGTTTAGTTCAGTTCAGTCGCTCAGTTGTGTCCAACTGTTTGCAACCCCAAGGACTGCAGCACACTAGGCCTCCCTGTCCATCACCAACTTCCAGAGCCTGCTCAAACTCATGTCCTTTGAGTTGGTGATGCCATCCAACCATCTCAACCTCTGTTGTCCCCTTTTCCTCCTGCCTTCAATCCTTCCCAGCATCAGGGTCTTTTCCAATGAGTCAGTTCTTCACATCAGGTGGCCAGAGTATTGGAGTTTCAGCTTCAGCATCAGTCCTTCCAATGAATATTCAGGAATTATTTCCTTTAGGATGGACTGGTTGGATCTCCTTGCTGTTCAAGGGACTCTCAAGAGTCTTCTCCAACTCCACAGTTCAAAAGCGTCAATTCTTCAGCGCTCAGCTTTCTTCACAGTCCAACTCTCTCATCCATACATGACCACAGGAAAAACCATAGCTTTGACTAGATGGATCTTTGTTGGCAAGTAATCTCTCTGCTTTTTAATATGCTGTCTAGGTTAGTCATCGATTAATTCACACAAAAATGAAAAGTAGTAAAGAAGACAGAAAAAAAAAAAAAAGAAAGAAACCATGAAAACAAATGATAGAAAACAGCACACTTTGAGAGGAGTCCTCACCAGACTTGATCTTTCTAGCACAATAAACAAACATCCAGGAATTAGAATAGTGGTAGTGGTTCTTAAAGCTGACTAATTGTCTGAATCGTGTGCTCAGTCGCATCTGACTCTTTGAAACCCAGTGGACTGTAGCCCACCAGGCTTCTCTGTCCAAGGAATTTTCCAAGCAAGAATACTGGAGCAGATTGCCATTTCCTGCTCCAGGGGATCTTCTCCAGGGATTGGACCCTCATCTTGTGTCTCCTGCATTGGCATGTGGACTCTACCACTAGAGCCATCTGGGAAGCCCTAGTAACCTGGGATTTTTTTTTTTTTAATGTACAGATTCCCATTCCTGTTTCATACCCACTGACTGATCTCTTGGAGACCATGCAGGCATCTGTATATTTCAACCTCCCCAGGTAATTCTTTTATCAACCACTCCCAGCAACATTGCTTTAGACCAGTGATTTTTTTTTTTAAGACAAGCTTGAAGATGTACTATTATGGGCTCGATTGTATTCTCCCAAATTCATATGTTGAAGTCTTAACCCCAGTACTTCACAATGTGAACTGTATTTGAAGATAAGGTCTTTAAAGAGGCAATTAAGTTAAAATGAGGTCATTAGGTTGGATCCTAATACAATACAACTGGTGTCCGTATAAGAAGAAAGAATTAGGACACAGAAAGGTATAGAGGGAAGACCACCTGAAAACAGGGAGAAGAGAGCCATCTCTGAGCCAAAGAAAAAGACCTCAAAATAAACAACCTTGCTGGCATCTCAGTCACAGACTTGTACCTCCCAGAACTGTGAAAAAATAAATTTCTGTTGGTTAAGCCACCTAGTCTATGGTACTTTGTTATGGCAGCCCTGGCAACTAATACATGTATCTTCCCCTGCTAATTTGTGAACTGGCAAATCTGAACAGCAAGAAGATACTGTAAAGGGTATCTTGTGTGAAAAAGAGATATTATATTTGAAGTGGATGAACCTATACCCTGTTATACAGTGTAAAGTAAGTCAGAAAGAGAAAAACAAATATTGTATGCATGCTAAGTCGTTTCAACCGTGTCCGACTCTTTGCCATCCCATGGACTGTAGCCCATCAGGCTCCTCTGTCCGTGGCATTCTCCAGGTAAGAATATTGGAGTGGGTTGCCACACCTACCTGCAGGGGATATTCCCAACACAGCGATGGAACCCGCATCTTCTTCCGCTCCTACATTGCAGGAGGATTCTTTACCACTGAGCCACCAGGGAAGCCCAGGTATTGTATATTAACGCATATATATGGAATCTATAAAAAATGGTATTGATGAACCTATTTGCAGGGAGGGAATGGGGACCTAGATGTAGAGAATGGACTTGTGGACACCCTGGGGGAGGGAGAGAGTGGACAAATGGAGAAAGTAGCACTGACATATATACTCTATCACGTGTAAAGTGGACGGCTGGTGAGGGGTTGCTGTACAACCCAGGGAGCCCAGTCTGGAGCTCTGTGATGACCTAAAGGGGTAGGATGGGAGAGGGAAGGAAAGCTCAAAAGGGAGGGGATATATGTGTAATTATGGCTGATTTGCATTGTTGTTCAATAGAAACCAACACAACATTGTAAAAATTTAAAGATTTTTAAAAATTTTAAGGAAACAGTAGTCCTACTCAAATAGTGACTGACTGTTAAGCTTTAGTATTGTTTCAGACTTCAGTACAGAGAGAAGTTGCTGTGGGAGAAGGGGAAGAGTGCAGGAGAGAAATGAGTTCAAATAGAAAAGAAATAATGAACAGCTGGTAAATGGGAGAAAGGAGGGACATTCCAGAATAGGAAAACCATAACCCTGATGAATGCACTCTATTACAATGACATTATTAGGAAACAGCCACCCCAGGAGGGAAACAATGAAACATGTGCCCACAAACACCTTAAAAGTACATAAAGAGAACAAAGAGCTTTTCTTGCTCACCACTCAGTACTATTAAGGATTAAGTCATAACCTGCTGCAGTCACTGACCAACAGGCAACCCTGAGAGGAAATTAAGATGTTAACAGGATGTTATGTACTTTGGACAAGCAGACTCCTTTGATAGTTAGATTAATATCTCAGGAATAATTTTAATTATTTTTAAATTATTTAATTATAATTATTCTATGCATGGGAAGAGTCTTCCCAAAAGCCCTAAAATCATTACCTTGAGAGGTGTGTTCTGTGTGACTAGCAGTGATTTTTTAACCAAGATGAAAGCTTGACTGTACATATGTGTGTGTGTGACTGTACGTATTCCCCAGCCAAAAATCACATATATACTGGCTTCTCCCTCTACCTCTTTGGAATAGCTCCTCAGAGTTACAGAGCTGCTGCCTCCCAGACCATAGTTCTCAATAAGGTCCTTGAATAAATTTAAACCCTCAACTCTTGATGTTGTGCTTTTTTCTTTCAGTCGACAAAAGGTCATAATGATTTTTGCCTCTGGGTCTTTCCTGATCAGAGAGAAAGTTAATTTCTTTCATTCATTTAGTCAGAGACCATTTAGCCTACCTACTACATGTTAGAAACTCGGGTGTAGTCTTGCTATGTGAAGATAATTCACACAAGAGCTGTGCCATCTAAGAATGCCAGTCTATAAGGAAAAAGTTCTAGGCCTTCTTCAAGGCCCAATCAGAGGAAGACACGCTGATACTTTCTTTAGGGGATTTTAAATTCTACAGCCATTGATCTCTCTGTAGAGCTCCCAGGTTTCCAGGCTGGGAACCCACAGGTAATTCCTGTCCTAGCAACCCAAGAAGCACATGTATTTTCAATCACTGTGGCCCCAGTGGGTTGTGGTAAAGAACTATATGTCTCTGACATCCTGACTCTAGCACAGAGCCAGGCACAAAGTAGGTGCTCAATAAATATTGAATAAATTAATTAATGGCTCAGACAATCAAATCTGTCAATAAGAGAAGCCCTCCTAGTGAGTCTAGTACACATTCCCCATCCCTTGCACCCCAGATCCTTTCCAGAAGCAATTTGCTTTATCAGACTCCCTAAGAAGAGGTCATATAAGGTATTGTTTGGGAAATATAGTTAAAAAGTAAAATTTTCCTTCCAATCTAGAAAACCTCTACACTAAGGTAAAAGAGAAAGAAAACAATCTTATTACTGAATAAAACCAGGAGGTGATATCACAGGCAATTCTCTAAAGGGACTACAAAGACAGAGGAAAGTCTTTTATATAACTCAATGGATACAATCCCCTGCATTTATGTGTTCAGGATAAAATTGGTAATTTTATCATATATTTACAGCTGAAGTCAGATTTGCCATTTGGAGTCAAAGGGACAGCTGAAATTAGGCCTGTCTTCTCCCAGGAAGCTGGATGTAGGGTCTTACTTTCTTTGATGGTTATATTTCAGAGATGTGTGCTCAGATCCATAAGAGAACACACTTGAACTATAAGCTGGCAAGAGGTTCATTTAGCATTTGAACTTAGTAGCAAGGCAGCTCAGTTCTCCTGGAAGCCTCAGGACTGGCCTACTTACCTATATACAAGCACCCTGGAGCAGCCCCAGGGGCCACAAGTGTTCTGTCAATCAGGTTTCCTAGTCATGGCCCTGGATGCTAAGGCCAACTTTGAGGAGAGAAAGCTGAAACCTCTTTCTGAAAAGCTACTTGATAGCCCATAAAGCACAATTTTTAAAATCTGACTTGCACTAAAGTGAAGTCACTCAGTCGTATCCAACTCTTTGCGATGCCATGGACCGTAGCCCTACCAGGCTCCTCCATCCATGGGATTTTCCAAGCAAGAATACTGGAGTGGGTTGTCATTTCCTTCTCCAAGAGATCTTCCCAATCCAGGGATTGAACCCGGGTCTCCCACATTGTAGGCAGATGCTTTACCGTCTGAGCCACCAGGGAAGTCTCATTTATGTTGTCTGATTTTGAGCTAACTGATGGGTCAATTTTTCCAAAACTCAATGTCCTTATCTATAAAATGGAGCTGATCCCTTCCCAGAGAGCACATATGAGGAGCTATAAGTATTTTTGTCACTATGTTTTTAATACTTACCTATTTATTTGACTGTAGGTGCTAATTGTGGCACACGAGATCTTTCATTGAAGTGCACAGACTCTCTAGTAGTGGTGTGCAGGCTTCAGTAATTGCAGCTCGGGCTTAGTTGCTCCACGGAATGTGAGATCTTAGTTTCCGACCAGAGATCAAACAGGTGTCCCTAACATTGCAAGTCAGATTCTTAACCACTGGACCACCAGGGAAGATCCCTATTAATACTATTACTGAAGCAAGAGAGTATAGAGGCTTAAAGCATATACTCTGAACCTGCCTGGCTTTCATTCCAGACTCACTTTATCGAAAATGTGGTATTCCTCAGTTGCTTCATAAATAAAGTATTTAGAAGACAGGAGAGCCTATGTAAGAATGTAATCAATGTTAGCTATTATTTTTTTATTCTCATTAGTGCTTCCAAGACACTAAAGTAAACCTTTCATCTCACTCTTTCCTCTTTTCCTTCTATTTCTCTCCTCACCTTCACCTCCCTTTTGCCCATGGGGATGGGGAAAGAGTGTTACAATTACATCCCACCATGATTTCAAGTTGTTTCTTTCATTTTTAATTAGGTAGGAACCTCTTGAATTACAATAACTCTAGACAGATTATTATCCAGATTAAAGTCACCTCAAAGCAAATGGACATAATTTGAAAACCTAAAGAAGCACAAAATTTCAAAATTGCACTTTTTTTTTTCTTGGCAGTTTCTGAACTAAAAGAGAAAAGCTTAGCTTTTCATGGCTATTTCACACCGATTAATAATTGACAACACTTTTAACAGAGCCAACTATATCCCCAGAGAGAGAATGATCACTAATTGTTCTTCAAATATATCCCAGCAATCATTCAAGGTCACTGACTGCCACCAAAGATGATGTTCATTATTTATCCCCACTCTAAAGTTCTGGCTTCTTATATGTCCAAATCAAACTTAATAGACAATTTAAATCATGATTACTCAACAAATGAAGGCCTAAGACCTGGGAGTTAACACTATTGGCTCCAGGACACAGCATAATTTTTTAGATGGAGAGACAGTTAATTCCCATCTGCACAGACACTATGAAAGATATTAGGGGCCCAATGCAGAGGCCCAGGTTCGATCCCTGGTCAGGGAAGTAGGTCCCACATGCTGCACCTGAGAGTTCACAGGCGGCAACTAAAAATCCTGCATGCCACAATGAAGATCAAAGATCCCATGTGCCACAACTAAGACCTGGTGAAGCCTAATAAATCAATAGAAGTATTTCTTTAATGCTTAAAAAAAAGAAGAAGAAAAAAGAAACCACGAGGCAATCCTGATTTAGGTAGTTAACTGGGAAGATGATCCCAAGAAACACAATTGGAGAAAGCAAGGCAGGGCTGGGAGGATTGACAAGGATGTGTGTTTCCACATTAACAAATTAAAAGATAAAAAACATACGATTATCTCAGCAGATGCAGAAAAAGCCTTTGACAAAATTCTACATCCATTTATGATAAAAACCCTCCAGAAAGCAGGCATAGACGGAACATACCTCAACATAATAAAAGCCATATATGATAAGCCCACAGCAAACATTATCCTCAATGGTGAAAAATTGAAAGCATTTCCTCTAAAGTCAGGAACAAGAAAAAGGTGCCCACTCTCACCACTGCTATTCAACATAGTTTTGGAAGTTTTGGAAGTTTTAACCACAGCAATCAAAGAAGAAAAAGAAATAAAAGGAATCCAGACTGGAAAAGAAGAAGTAAAACTCTCACTGTTTGCAGATGACATGATCCTCTACATAGAAAGCCCTAAAGACTTCACCAGAAAATTATTAGAGCTAATCAATGAATATAGTAAAGTTGCAGGGTATAAAATTAACACAGAGAAATCCCTTCTATTTGTATACACTAACAATGAGAAAACAGAAAGAGAAATTAAGGGAACAATTCCATTCACCATTGCAACAAAAAGAATAAAGTACTTAGGAATAAACTACCTAAAGAAACAAAAGACCTATATATAGAAAACAGTGTTTTATAAAACACTGATTAACGAAATCAAAGATGACACAAATAGATGGAGAAATATACCATGTTCATGGATCAGAAGAATCAATATAGTGAAAATGAGTATACTACCCAAAGCAATCTATAGATTCAATGCAATCCCTGTCAGGTTCAGTTCAGTTCAGTTCAGCCACTCAGTCACATCCGACTCTTTGTGACACCATGAATCGCAGCACACCAGGCCTCCCTGTCCATCACCAACTCCTGGAGTTCACTCAAACTCATGTCCATCGAGTCAGTGATGCCATCCAGCCATCTTATCCTCTGTTGTCCCCTTCTCCTCCTGCCCACAATCCCTTCCAGCATCAGAGTCTTTTCCAATGAGTCAACTTTTTGCATAAAGTGGCCAAAGCACTGGAGTTTCAGCTTCAGCATCATTCCCTCCAAAGAAATCCCAGGGCTGATCTCCTTCAGAATGGACTCTTTGGATCTCCTTACAGTCCATGGGACTCTCAAGAATCTCCTCCAACACCACAGTTCAAAAGCATCAATTCTTCAGCACTCAGTCTTCTTCACAGTCCAACTCTCACATCCATACACAACCACAGGAAAAACCATAGCCTTGACTAGACAGACCTTTGTTGGCAAAGTAATGTCTCTGCTTTTGAATATGCTATCTAGGTTGGTCATAACTTTCCTTCCAAGGAGTAAGCATCTTTTAATTTCATGGCTGCAATCACCATCTGCAGTGATTTTGGAGCCCAAAAATATAAAGTCTGACACTGTTTCCCCATCTATTTCCCATGAAGTGATGGGACCAGATGCCGTGATCTTCGTTTTCTGAATGTTGAGCTTTAAGCCCACTTTTTCACTCTCCTCTTTCACTTTCATCAAGAGGCTTTTGAGTTCCTCTTCACTTTCTGCCATAAGGGTGGTGTCATCTGCATATCTGAGGTTATTGATATTTCTCCCGGCAATCTTGATTCCAGCTTGTGTTTCTTCCAGTTCAGCGTTTCTCATGATGTACTCTGCATAGAAGTTAAATAAGCAGGGTGACAATATACAGCCATGACGTACTCCTTTTCCTATTTGGAACCAGTCTGTTGTTCCATGTTCAGCTCTAACTGTTGCTTCCTGACCTGCATACAGATTTCTCAAGAGGCAGACCAGGTGGTCTGGTATTCCCATCTCTTTCAGAATTTTCCACAGTTGATTGTGATCCACACAGTCAAAGGCTTTGGCATAGTCAATAAAGCAGAAATAGATGTTTTTCTGGAACTCTCTTGCTTTTTCCATGATCCAGCGGATGTTGGCAATTTGATCTCTGGTTCCTCTGCTTTTTCTAAAACCAGCTTGAACATCAGGAAGTTCATGGTTCACGTATTGCTTAAGCCTGGCTTGGAGAATTTTGAGCATTATTTTACTAGCATGTGAGATGAGTGCCATTGTGCGGTAGTTTGAGCATTCTTTGGCATTGCCTTTCTTTGGGATTGGAATGCAAACTGACCTTTTCCAGTCCTGTGGCCACTGCTGAGTTTTCCAAATTTGCTGGCATATTGAATGCAGCACTTTCACAGCATCATCTTTCAGGATTTGAAATAGCTCAACTGGAATTCCATCACCTCCACTAGCTTTGTTCGTACTGATGTTTTCTAAGGCCCACTGGACTTCACATTCCAGGATGTCTGGCTCTAGGTCAGTGATCACACCATCGTAATTATCTGGGTTGTGAAAGAAATAGAGAAAAACAACAGAATGGGAAAGACTAGAGATCTCTTCAAGAAAATTAGAGATACCAAGGGAACATTTCATGCAAAGATGGGCTCAATAAAGGACGGAAATGGTATGGACCTAACAGAAGCAGAAGATATTAAGAGGTGGCAAGAATACACAGAAGAACTGTACAAAAAAAAAAAAGATCTTCACGACCCTATCAGGCTACCAACTGTATTTTTCAGAGAACTAGAACAAATAATTTCACAATTTGTATGGAAATACAAAAAAAAATCTCAAATAGACAAAACAATCTTGAGAAAGAAGAATGGAACCAGAAAAATCAACCTGCCTGACTTCAGATTATACTACAAAGCTACAGTCATTAAGACAGTATGGTACTGGCACAAAGACAGAAATATAGATCAATGGAACAAAATAGAAAGCCCAAAGATAAATCCATGCACTTATGGACACCTTATCTTTGACAAAGAAGCAAGAATATACAATGGAGAAATGACAAGCTCTTTAACAAACTGGTGCTGGGAAAACTGGTCAACCACTTGTAAAAGAATGAAACTAGAACACTTTCTAACACCATACACAAAAAGAAACTCAAAATGGATTAAAGATCTAAATGTAAGACCAGAAACTATAAAACTCCTAGGGGAAAACATAGGCAAAACACTGTCAGACATAAACCACAGCAGGATCCTCTATGACCCACCTCCCAGAGTAATGGAAATAAAATAAAAAATAAACAAATGGGACCTAACTAAACTTAAAAGCTTTTGCACAACAAAGGAAACTATAAGCAAGGTGAAAAGACGGCCTTCAGAATGGGAGAAAATAATAGCAAACGAAGCAACTGACAAAGAATTAATCTCAAAAATATAAAAGCAGCTCCTGCAGCTCAATTCCAGAAAAATAAATGATCCAATCAAAAAATGGGCCAAAGAACTAAACAGACATTTCTCCAAAAAAGACATACAGATGGCTAACAAACACATGAAAAGATGCTCAACATCACTCATTATCAGAGAAATGCAAATCAAAATCACAATGAGGTACCATCTTACGCTGGTTAGAATGGCTGCTATCAAAAAGTCTACAAACAATAAATGCTGGAGAGGGTGTGGAGAAAAGGGAACCCTCTTACACTGTTGGTGGGAATGCAAACTAGTACAGCCACTATGGAGAACAGTGTGGAGATTCCTTAAAAAACTGGAAATAGAACGGCCATACTACCCAGCAATCCCACTGCTGGGCATACACACCAAAGAAACCAGAATTGAAAGAGACATGTGTACCCCAATGTTCATCACAGCACTGTTTACAATAGGCAGGACATGGAATCAACCTAGATGTCCATTGGCAGAAGAATGGACAAGAAAGCTGTGGTACATATACACAATGGAATAATACTCAGATATTAAAAAGAATGCATTTGAATCAGTTCTAATGAGATGGATGAAACTGGAGCATATTATACAGAGTGAAGTAAGCCAGAAAGAAAAACACCAATACAGTATATTAACACATATATAAAAAATCTAGAAAGATGGTAATGATGACTCTATATACAAGACAGCAAAAGAGACAGATGTAAAGAACAGACTTTTGGACTCTTTGGGAGAAGGCAAGGGTGGGATGATTTGAGAGAATAGCATTGAAACATGTATATTATCATATGTGAAATGGATCGCCAGTCCAGATTCGATACATGAGACAGGGTGCTCAGGGCTGGTGCACTGGGATGACCCTGAGGGATGGGATGGGGAAGGAGGTGGGAGGGGGGGTTCAGGATGGGGAACACATGTACACCCATGGCTGATTCATGTCAATGTATGGCAAAAACCACTACAATATTGTAAAGTAATTAGCCTCCAATTAAAATAAATAATTTTTTTTTAAAAAGGACATGTGTTTGATGACTGATGACTCCCAAGAGTAGCTAGAGTTCAGTTTTGCTGAGGACCCCCTGAGAAGTAGCCTTCAGTATTTATCCACTGACCCTCATCCTTCGTTGGTTAAGGACTGACCTACAGGCATTCAATTCCAGCACATTCATTTCCAGGCTTCATTTCCAGCAGCCTTGCACATGCACTGCACAAACACTTTTGGCTGCATGTCTTCCTTGCTTTGCTTCTCTTGAAGCAAAGAGACATGAACACTTGAGGTGGGAGGCTGCCAGTGTGCACAAGAGCTGTCTGTTGTGGCTGTAGGTGAACTCAGGGCTGGGGTTCAGTAAAAATCTAGCTGGCACTGAATGAATGGAAAAATAACTATTTCATAAACACTGTGTATATCTTAATGTAAAGCCACCCATCTAGAAAATTTACATCAATCTTTTTTACCCACTATCCTATTTAACTCACTTAATATATAATATTCTAAGACCCAATTCCGGAATGTTCTAGAATAGAGATCATGGAGATTTTACTTTGCAATTCTGTTTGTCGAAGTTCCTGGCTTTGAAGAAGACAAACAGGACTGTGGGAGCTAGTGGCTACAAAGAATCTTTCTCAATCATCTTTCGAATGTTTTTTACGAATGTACAGTGACTTTCCAGATCCAAACAGGAAGCCAGCTCTCAGGCTGCAAAAACAACTCTGAACTTCTCAAGTTTTCCAAAAGCCCAATCAAGTGAAACAAGTAATTAACCACTCACACAACCCACACCCTGGACACTCCACCTTGCTCACCATTCCATTCATGCATCCATCATATTTGCTTTCCTCCTACAAACACTGTGACTTTATGTTTCCACAGAGCTGCTGCTCCAGGAGGATCACAGGACTGTACAAACAACTCCAGAATTCTAAATAGCTTCTCTTTGTCCCTCACAGCTTCTCCCAAACACTGTGGGCTAGAAAAGTAGAGGCCCGTAATTTTGGTGCCAACATGTAATATTTTTAATCAGTCTCAACAAGTCACAAAGAAATTTCTTGGGAGAATGTCAACCTTTATATCTTACATTTTTCCACATTAATAATGGCAAGATTAGCCTCAAATCAACTAATAAATACAAAAAAGTAATAAAAAAGTTTCTTATCAATTGTTATCAACTCCAGCTCTCTCATTTTGTAACAGTTTTAATTTGACACCTTAAATTAAAGCAAAGATTCTCAGGTCAGGCTCAGAGTCTTCAAAGATACATCAAAATTTGACCAGAGCTTAGCACAAACCCCTGGTCAGAATGAGACCTTAAATAAACATGAGGAACTCTGGGAAGTCAAGTACATTCTCAAAATGACCTCCAAACCAAACCAAAGATGACCCTCTTTATGAGCTACTATTCTGGGGCAAAATAAAAAGGTGAAATGTGTCCTAAGGATTCAACTTTTAAATTATTCCAGTTTGAACAGTTTCTTTTTTATTTTTTTTACTTTATTATAGTGCCAAGAGGAGATCATTTTATTCAGGTAAACTGGAATCTCCTAACCAGTCATAATCACAAATATAAAACTGCTGAAAAATGAACGCCAAACATTCTCAGGACCCACGTTTTAGGATTACTTTCAAGGAACAGAATTTTCAGAATCATGTGAAAGCCAGGAAACCTTGAGCAAAGAGTTTACTAATGGCACCTCTTCCTTGGCTACATTAAAAACAAAAAAAAAAAAAGAAGAAGAAGAAGAAGAAGAGGAAGGAGGACCAAAGAACATAAAAGGGAAAAACAAAAGCAAAAGACCTGTGAACATGCCAGGTGCAGACTGAGGAAGGTTTGAGTGCAGTTAAAGCAGAAGCGTGGTGCTTGCTTTGGCAGCATATATACAAAAATTGGAACAATACACAGAAGATCTGACTCATTTGAAAAGACCATGATGCTGGGAAAGATTGAAGGTGGGCAGAGAAGGGGATGACAGAGGATGAGATGGTTGGATGGCATCGCCAACTCAATGGACATGAGTTTGAGTAAACTCCAGGAATTGGTGAGGGACAGGGAGGCTTGGTGTGATGCAGTCCATGGGGTCACAAAGAGTTGGACACGACTGAGTGACTGAACTGAACAGAGATCAGCAAGGCCCCTTCCCAAAGATGACATACAAATTCATGAAGCATTCCATATTTTTAAAACAGACTTATGGTTACCAAGGACAAAGGCAGGGGAGGAGAAAGAATAAAGTATGAGGTTAGGATTAACATATACACACTACTATATATAAAGTAGATAACCAACAAGGACCTACTGTATAGCACAGAGAACTATAATCAATATAGTGTAATAATCTATAAGGAAAAGAATCTGAAATATATATACATACACACACACATACATATATATTCACACACGTATGTATGTATAAATGAATCACTGTGCTGTACACCTGAAACTAATACAACATTGTATCAATAAATCAACTATACTTCAGTAAAAATAAAATAAAAGTATTTTTAAAAAGCAGAAGTGTGGAATGATCCTCAGCAACCATGAGGACCTTGGGAAGTGCTTAAAAATAGAAGTGGTGGCCATGAATAAGAAATGCGGTCACAGTTGCTATGGGGGAAAAAACAGCAAATATTCCACTGAATAGACTCAGACACTTTAACAGGCAGATTTCTACCTTATGGGAACTTTCTCTGTTTCCTTCTGACTGTACCAAACCCAGGATTGCCCATTTAACAAAAAGTTGTTCAACCACCCATTAGTCTATGAGAGATCGCAATACGTATTTTGCGAGGCAAAGAAGTAGAAGGTTCTGTCCTTGTTCTCAAAGTGATTACAACTGGTGACTGGGTTGATAAAACTCAGAAAGAAAAAATACAGCTTCCCTGATGACTCAGCAGTAAAGAATCTGCCTGCTGTTGCAGAAGATGTGGGTTTGATCCCTGGGTCAGAAAGATCCCCTGGGGAAGGAAATAGCAACCCACTCTAGTATTCTTGCCTGCAGAATCCTATGGCCAGATGAACCTAGCGACTCCAAGGGTGTGACACAACTTAGTGACTAAACCACCACCACCAAGAACAAAGGAGCACCTCCAAGCAATCCCAGGCTGCTGGGTTCCAGACTGAACACAGCTTGGAATGGAAGGGAGGAGTCAGTAGCTCACAGAGACTTTTTCCAACCTGGGATAAGACTGGCTGCTCCTTATTTACCATTTACCTTCTCTGAACTTCCATCTCTGTACAATGAGAAAGCTAGGGTGTCATGAGAATTTTATAAAGTTGATAGCCCAGAGTAAGAACTGAGTAAAAACCTACTTTTATCATTATTAGCAGTAGCAGCAGCATCAATATAATTATTAAGTAATATCTCCTAAAAGAAGAATTTCCCAAAAGGTAGGACAGTGTTTTGTAAGTCCCACCCTGGGAATGAAATGCACTTGCTTACTGTTATCAATAGTATTTAATAAAACTGACTACTTCATGAATTAAACAGTTGTTTATTCCTTGTTGGGCATCCCTGATGGCTCAGTGGGTAAAGAATCTGCCTGCAATGAGACCCTGGTTCGATTCCTGGGACAGGAAGATCCACTGGAGAAAGGATAGGCTACCCACTCCAGGATTCTTGGGCTTCCCTTGGGGCTCAGCTGGTAAAGAATCTGCCTGCAATGTGGGAGACCTGGGTTCGATCCCTGGGTTGGGAAGATCCCCTGGAGAAGGGAAAGGCTACCCACTCCAGTATTCTGGCCTGGAGAGTTCCATAGACTACATTCACGGGGTCGAAAAGATCCAGACATGACTGAGAGACCTTGTTTTTTTTGTTGTTGTTTGCTTGTTTGTTTGCTTTTATTACTTGTTTTCAGGCTACAGTGACCATAGATAATGTCCTTTGAGATGCTGAAATCGAGTTCCCAACAAGGTCAACACTACTCAAGGTTGGCAGATGCACAAGCAGATACTTGGAGCCATGCGTTTATAATTAGTGTCCACCGGTACTCTTGCAGGAAAATCCCATGGATGGAGGAGCCTGGAAGGCTGCAGTCCATGGGGTCACTAAGAGTCGGACACAACAGCGACTTCACTTTCACTTTTCATTTTCATGCTTTGGAGAAGGAAATGGCAACCCACTCCAGTGTTCTTGCCTGGAGAATCCCAGGGATGGGGGAGTCTGGTGGGCTGCCATCTATGGGGTCACACAGAGTCGGACACGACTGAAGTGACTTAGCAGCAGCAGCAGTGGATGATAGGAAGCAGACTGATGACAAAAGCAATGTGCTCAGATCAAAGTCACCCAAGGAGGGAAGGACTGAATTACAGAGGCCCCACACAACTCCCAAGACAGGCCCCAAGCTCGATGATTGCAACACAGCCTGATTTTTCATTGACTGCAGAAGCCTTTGGGTGGAAAGCCCATTGCCCATGGAGCTATGCTGCTTGCAGGAGGAAATTTTCTCTAATTCTTCCACCCGGAGAAGGCACCATCCCATAGGCTTTACCAAGAAGGGAAATTGCTTCTATTAAGTCATCAGTGTGAAACTGAGTCTCCATTAAACTGAGTTCCCCTGTCGAATTCACAATTAACCTCTCTATCCAAAATGTTATTCTCTTTCTTGCCCCAACCATGTTACCCCCATGATGGAGGACTATCAAAGAAAAGGAGGAACTGAAACTGAGCAGGACCCTGAGGAGCCCTCCTGAGTACAAAAGCTCCTCTGTGTCCCTTGTTTCTTGTTTATAGGAAAAGGCTTTAATCTCCTAGACCTTCCCTGAGTTCCAAAGAGCAGACTCAGTTCAGTTCAGTTCGGTCACTCAGTCGTGTCCCACTCTTTGCAACCCCATGATCCACAGCACGCCAGGCCTCCCTGTCCATCACCAACTCCCGGAGTCCACCCAAACCCATGTCCATCGAGTTGATGATGCCATCCAACATTCTCATCCTCTGTTGTCCCCTTCTCCTCCTGCCTTCAATCTTTCCCAATATCAGGGTCTTTTCAAATGAGTCAGCTCTCTGCATCAGGTAGTCAAAATATTGGGAGTTTCAGCTTCAACATCAGTCCTTCCAATGAACACCCAGGACTGATTTCCTTTAGGATGAACTGGTTGGATCTCCTTGCAGTCCAAGGGACTCTCAAGAGTCTTCTCCAACACCACAGTTCAAAAGCATCAATTCTTTGGTGCTCAGCTTTCTTTATAGCCTTTCTATTTTCTCACATCCATACATGACTACTGGAAAAACCATAGCCTTGACTAGATAGACCTTTGTTGACAAAGAAATGTCTCTGCTTTTGAATATACTGTCTAGGTTGGTCATAACTTTCCTTCCAAGGAGTAAGCATCTTTTAATTTCATGACTGTAGTCACCATCTGGAGTGATTTTGGAACCCAAAAAAATAGTCAGCCACTTTTTCCACTGTTTCCCCATCTATTTCCCATGAAGTGATGGGACCAGATGCCATGATCTTAGTTTTCTGAATGTTGAGCTTTAAGCCAACTTTTTCACTCTCCTCTTTCACTTTCATCAAGAGGCTCTTTGGTTGCTCTTCACTTTCTGCCATAAGGGTGGTATCATCTGCATATCTGAGGTTATTGATATTTCTTCCGGCAATCCTGATTCCAGCTTATGTTTCCTCCAGCCCAGTGTTTCTCATGATGTACTTTGCATATAAGTTAAAAGCAGTTAATAATTAGGAAAGTGAGGAAATGTAAAAACAAAGGAAATGCAAAGTCAAGAAACAATAGCTCAGTGACAAAACAGAGTCTGAGTTCCTCCTCAAGGCATATATAACAATCTGATACATATCTTTGAGCTATTTTGCAGGAACTAAGACCCTCAGCCAGGAGGAAGATGGTGACTACAGGCTGACGACAAGAATGTAGACTCCAGACTGGGTGGGACCAGAAGTGTGATGCTTAAAATGCCCCCAAAACACCACCCTGTTATCTCAACACCAACCAATCAGAAGAAAGTCATGCTCTCTGCAGCCCTCACCGCAAATGTTGCCTTTAAAAACCCTACCCTGAAAGTCATCAGGGAGTTCAGATCTTTGGAGCACAAGCTGTCTCTTCTCTTTGTTTGGTACCCTACAAATAAACACAGAACTTTCCTTCACCATAACACAAGTCAGTAGATTGGCTTTGCTGGGCATCAGGTAAGCAGATCCAAGTTCAGTTCAGTAATAAGTATTATTTTTTTTAAGTAAGAAGAAAGAATTTCAGTGATGTAGATGCTCATAAGTTGGCTAGTAAAGTATCAGTCATTTAAAGTGATAACTTTTAAATATTTACTGTTTTAAATATGTGAATCAACTTCATTAAAATGTGGCAATAATGAACAATAAACTTCTGTGGAAATGTCAATAAAAAAATCTCATTCCTCTGCCATGAGAAGGCAGTTTCTTTTAATTAGCACAAAACTAGGAGCCACTTACGTATGATGAGCAAGAACTCTGAAGTTCAGAGGAGAAGGGTAGGATCCCAGAGGGGCTGGGGGGCCAAGAAGGCATTACAAAAGACAGCCAGGGAGAGGGCAGGAAGCAGCTCCTGAGGGAGCACGTGTGTCTTGGCTGGAAAGGTCTTGGCAGTGCCTTCCACACAGGGTAATCCTTGGTCTTCACAGGAAGCTGAAGAGTCACAGTCTTCAGGGTGACAACCTGAAAGTCCTCATTATAAAAGACCTGCCTTAGCAGAGCATCCATACCCAGAGCTGGCCCCCTTCCCTGATTTATCATGGGCAGCCTTGGATCAAGGCACAGAAACGTGGCTTTAGCTGTGATTCCTCATGGTCAGGAAATACATGTCTCCAGCTCCAAAAATAGCCTGCTTGCCTCTCTTCACTGAACAGAAAATCCCTCTTTTCTCAGAGACTCAGGCTGGCCCCACAAGCTGTCCTCATATCTCCATTTGCAGGCTCAAAAACCTCTTCTCAAACTCTTTCCCCAAAGAGAAATGCCAGAAACATCCACATCATACTGTAAAGGACAGTTTGCCAAAAAGAATAGTTTTATCCACCCCTCCTTAAGTGGGCTTTCAAATGTTGTTTTTTCTCTTTCTGCTGTGTATGAATGGATCACATCCTCAGGAAATACAACCCATTGAATAAATCAGCATACTGAAATAGCTTAAGAAATAAAGCTAGCTTGGTTGACTCATTGGATGGAGGCAGCTTTAACCAAACACTTGAAACCCTGAAAATAGGCATCTTCTGATATTGATTCAAGGTGGGTTTTACATTGAAGCTCAGGTATTTGTCCAAGTGAAAGGGCAAGTGGACTTAATATAGAGCCCTTAATTAGTGACATTTACCTGAAAAAATGAAGAGAGCCAAAGCAATCTGGGAATCCAGCTTTAGGAGTAGCATGGCTAAAATTCCTTTTAAAAGAACAATAGTAGGGAGCTACCAAGGAGAGGTTGTATGTAGTTCTGAGCATCCTTTATCAAAGTTGGGGGGGAAATTAAAGAGATTTAGAACTCTGCATCCAAAGATAAATATATACATATAATATAATTATTTTATGGTCACACAATTTGCCCCTGTGTTTCAGCCTTGATGGAATAATTGGGCATTACTGGGAAGGTGAGTCAAACTGGGGACAGTTCAGGAAATTGGGTGAGGCCCATCCGCCCTATGCAAATAAATAATACTCCCAGACATGGGCAAGATTTTCATTTACCTTCTAAAATTAAAATGTACTCTTAGACCTAAAAAAGAGAGGCAGTGGAGTCTTAGTCTCATCTGAGAGAGATGACTTAAACCAAGTTACTTTCCCTGTCTTTTGTTTGTCACAGCCAAAAGACACCTGGCTGAGTGAAGGGGGTCACAGGTACCAGAATACAGGTGAGTGCTCCCTGGCGCCCCCTAATTGATGGAAGGGAATCACAAGTGTCAGTACTTAACGGCACAAAAAACACACCAAATCACAAGAGAAAATTTCATTTCTTTTCTTAGCTAGAACAATACATCCCTCCAAACCACAATCCCTCAAATTTCATTCCAGTAAATATCCTTTCAGTCCAGTTCAAGCTGTGGCTAGGAATTCAAAATAAATAGTGCTGATTTTGAAAGCCACAAAACTTTGCACACAAGAATAAAGTCAGTTGTTATTGTCAGGAGAAAAACTACATACATCTTTGGTTCAGAAGGTAAAGAATATGCCTGCAATGCAGGAGACCTGGATTGGATCCCTAGATCAGGAAGATCCCCTGGAGAAGGGAATGGCAACCCACTCCAGTATTCTTGCCTGGAAAATCTCATGGACAGAGGAGTTTGGCAGGCTAAAGCCCATAGGATCACATAGAGTTGGTTATGAGTGATCTTGTAACACTTTTAGGGGAAAGGTGGGGCTGAAAGTCAAGTGGAACAAAATGGAAAACTTTCTCTTTCAAAGTGAAAGTTGCTCAGTCATGTCTTTGTGACCTCATGCACTGTAGCCTGCCAGGCTCCTCTGTCCATGGAATTTTCCAGGTCAAATACTGGAATGGGTAGCCATTCCCTTCCAGGGAATCTTCCCAACCCAGGGATCAAACACATGTCTCCCACATTGCAGATGGATTCTTCACTGTCTGAGCCATCAGGGAAGAACAGGTAGGTTGGTCTTAGTAAGTTAATGCCTAATCAGTTCAGTTCAGTTGCTCAATCATGTCTGACATTTTGCGACCCCATAGACTGTAGCACACCAGGGTTCCCTGTCCATCACCAACTCCCAGAGCTTGCTCAAATTCATATCCATTGAGTCAGTAATGCCATCCAACCATCTCATCCTCTGTCGTCCCCTTTTCCTCCTGCTTTCAATCTTTCCCAGCATCAAGGTCTTTTCCAATAAGTCAGTTCTTCACATCAGGTGGTCAGAGTATTGGCGTTTCAGCTTCAACATCAGTTCTTCCAATGAATATTCAGGACTATTTGCTTTAGGATGGACTGGTTGGATCTCCTTGCAGTCCAAGGAACTCTCAAGAGTCTTCTCCAATACCACAGTTCAAAAGTATCAATTCTTCGGGGCTCAGCTTTGTTTATAGTCCAACTCTCACATCCACACATGACTACTGGAAAAACAGTAGCTTTGACTAGACGGCCCTTTGTTGGCCAAGTAATGTCTCTGCTTTTTACTATCCCAAGTTGGTCATAGCTTTTCTTCCAAGGAGCAAGCATCTTTTTTGATTTCATGGCTGCAGTCACCATCTGCAGTGATTCTGGAGCCCCCCAAAAATAAAGTCTGTCTCTGTTTCCATTGTTTCCCCATCTATTTGCCATGAAGCAATGGGGCTGGATGCCATGATCTTCATTTTTTGAATGTTGAGTTTTAAGCCAGCTTTTTCACTCTCCTCTTTCACTTTCATCAAGAGGATCTTTAGTTCTTCACTTTCTGCCATAAAGGTGGTGTCATCTGCATATCTGAGGTTATTGATATTTCTACAGGCAATCTTGATTCCAGCTTGTGTTTCATCCAGCCTGGCATTTCACATGATGTACTCTGCATATAAGTTAAATAAGCAGGTGACAATATACAGCCTTGACATACTCCTTTCCCAATTTGGAAACAATTTGTTGTTCCATGTCCAGTCCTAACTATTGCTTCTTGACCTGCAGACAGATTTCTCAGGCGGCAGGTAAGGTGGCATGGTATCCCCATCTCTTTAAGAATTTTCTGTAGTTTGTTGTGATCAACAGTCAAAGGCTTTGGCATGGTCAATACAGCAGAAGTAGATGTTTTTCTGGAATTCTCTTGTTTTTTCTGTGATTCAATCTCTGGCTCTTCTGCCCTTTCTAAATCCAGCTTGAATGCCTGGAAATTCACATACTGTTGAATCCTTGCTTGGAGAATTTTGAGCATTACTTTGCTAGCATGTGAAATGAGTACAGTTGTGTGGTAGTTTGAATATTCTTTGGCATTGCCTTTCTTTGGGACTGGAATGAAAATTGACCTTTTCCAGTCTTGTGATCACTGCTGAATTTTCCAAATTTCCTGGCATATTGAGTGCAGCACTTTCACAACATTATCTTTTAGTACTTGAAGTAACTCAACTATTTGAGGAATAGGTGAGTTAATGGAGGAATTCCATCACCTCCACTAGCTTTGTTCATAGTGATGCTTCCTAAGGCCCACTTGACTTCTCACTCCAGGATGTCTGGCTCTAGGTGAGTAATCACACCATCATGGTTATCTGGGTCGTGAAGATCTCTTTTGTATAGTTCTTCTGTGTATTCTTGCCACCTCTTCTTGATATCTTATACTTCTGCTAGGTCCGTACTGTTTCTGTCCTTTATTGTGCCTATCTTTGCATGAAATGTTCCCTTGGTAGCTCTAATCTTCTTGAAGAGATCTCTAGTCTTTCTAATTCTATTGTTTTCCTCTTTTGATCTATTTAATATAGACATGTCTTAGAGTAACTAAGTAGAATATTTTCATTGTACCTAGGTTTAATATAAGTTAAATATTATATCTGTTACAAGTTTATGAACAAGGAAATCACCTCGAGTGAAGAAACTTCTAAAAAAATGTAAATGAGATATGAGCTTTTATATAAACTCTATTAAGAATAATTATTCTTTAGAAATATCTGTCTAAAATAGTCTCTCCAGATTGGTGTAACTTAAATTTCTAAGGGTTGTGCCAAGTGTGCTAAGTGTTGGAAGTCTATTGAATAGTTAGGTCATTTCCAAATAAAATAAGATTTTGAAATATTTACTACTAAACATTAATTTCCTTTTACAGAGAAACTAAAGAGATTTGGCACTATAAATGAATAATGTTTGGTGTCATCCTAAAATGGTCTAAGAAAGCAAGGGTTTTAGAAATTATCACTGGTATTTATGCTCACCAATCTATAAAATGCTAATATAAAAGTTAGTTCTTGGTTGCTAAAGGAAAGTAGGAAGTTTGTTTTTAGTAAAAAAAAAAAAAAAGGTATGAAAAAATACTAAAAAGAGTTACGCACGATCAGGATTATCTTTTCTTTTCTTTCTTTTTTTTTTTTTTACAATTAGTTAGATAAATGGATTTTGTTAGAAATGACACAACCATAAGAAAACTGGTTAGAGTCAACTAGGTCCAAGATGGCGGAGCTGACTTTCACTAGACCTTGAGCCTTGGTATTTAGGCATATTGTGACATATCGACAAGCTAAAATGATACACCCATCAACAATGACTAAATCTGACCAAATGTTCTAAACCCTTTTAACTGATCTTTTCGATAAAACTTCCTAAATAGAATTCTTTTGAAGTTCTTTTGACCTCCAGCTAACTTTGGGGTGCTTCAGAGGGCCCCTGAAACATCCCCAAAAGAGAGATTAAACTGTGTTTATTTGGTTGGTTAAATTACATGAAAAAGATTATTATCAAATGAGTAATAAATCCACTGATGTTATAATGTATGATAAAATTACTAATACAGATATCCTAGAAATTACATGGAGTTCTTAAATTCTGAGGACTTCACAAAAGTTAACAAAAGGACTGAATGAACCAACAAATATGCTTATAACTTTTATGGTTTCTATCTGAAAACTTACGGGTTTGATTCTTATGTTTTCAGGGAGTAGGGAAAACCTTCCTCTCAAACTAATTATGACAATAAGGTTAAAGCATTTGCCTGGATGGAGAAGGAAATGGCAACCCACTCCAGTACTCTTGCCTGGAGAACCCCGTGGAGGGAGGAGCCTGATAGGCTACAGTCCATGGGGTTGCAAAGAGTCGGACACGACTGAGCGACTTCACTTTTTTTCACTTTTTTTTGCATTGACCACTTAGGAAGACTTTCTTATCTTTCGTTGCTATTCTTTGGAACTTGGCATTCAAATGGGTATATCTTTCCTTTTCTCCTTTGCCTTTAGCTTCTCTTCTTTTCTCAGCTATTTCTAAGGCCTCCTCAGACAACCATTTCCCTTTTTGTATTTCTTTGTCTTGGGAATGGTCTTATCATGAACAGAGATCATTCTGTCATTTTTGATATTGCATCCAAATACTGCATTTCAGACTCTTTTGTTGACTATGATGGCTACTCCATTTCTTCTAAGGGATTTCTGCCCACAGTAGTAGATATTATGGTCATCTGAGTTAAATTCACCCATTCCAGTCCATCTTAGTTCACTGATTCCTAGAATGCCGATGTTCACTCTTGCCATCTCCTGTTTGACCACTTCCAATTTGCCTTGATTCATGGACCTTACATTCCAGATTTCTATGCAATATTGTTCTTTACAGCATAGAACCTTGCTTCTATCATCAGTCCCATCCACAACTGGGTGTTGTTTTTGCTGTGGCTCCATCCCTTCATTTTTTCTAGAGTTCTTTCTCCACTGATCTCCAGTAGCATATTGGGTACCTACTGACCTGGGGGGTTCATCTTTCAGTGTCCTATCTTTTGCCTTTTCATAGTGTTCATGGGGTTCTCGAGGCAAGAATACTGAAGTGGTTTTCCATTCCCTTCTCCAATGGACCACGTTCTGTCAGACCTCTCCATGACCCTCTCCATGATGGGTGGCCCCACATGGCATGGCTTAGTTTCATTGAGTTAGACAAGGCTGTGGTCCATGTGATCAGATTGGCTAGTTGTCTGTGATTGTGGTTTCAGTCTGTCTGCCCTCCGATGTCTTCTCTCAGTGCCTACCATCTTACTTGGGTTTCTCTTACCTTGGACGTGGGGTATCTCTTCACGGCTGCTCCAGCAAAGTGCAGCCACTACTCCTTACCTTGGACGTGGTGTAGCTCCTCTTGGCCGCCACCCCTGAGCTTGGACGTGGGGTAGCTCCTCTCTGCCACGCCATTGCAGCTGCCATGCTTGTGCACCATCATTTTGCTTCTCTGAAATTTCTAATGTTTCTGTGCTTCTAACTGTCAGTGATATAAAAGCTATAAAATTCAACTTCTTAACATGATAGGGGGAAATGTCAGTGACCTGGCCTCTGCTTGCAAGCTGCTCTCATCTTGCACCATTCCTGGTGTCATATTTTACCCTCAGAACCACTTAGGAGTTTGCTGCTCCCCCCACATCATGATGTGCTCACCTCCATGCCTCTGCTCACATGTTCCCCTCCACATCTGTCCCTATTCTTTTCATCTCTCTCAGATCTACTTATCCTTTGAGAATCTCCTCAGCTCTTACACCTATCAATTCTCCCTCTCACCCCAGGCCTCATCGGTTTGGGAAAGTGCTCCAGGTCTTGGAACAAGGTCTAGGGGAACTTGAATAACTGGGCCAGTCGTAAGGGCAGGAATTCAGTTGTGAGAAATCAGGTAGCCTTAATCACTGAAGAGAGGTGGAGCCCCAGGGCAAAGGGTCAAAGAGATTCCAGCAACAGGGTTGGTTTCATTTTCATGGTTAATATTTATTGAGCACTTACACGACATACTCTTTACAAAATGTTTTACATATATCAATCAACTTAATCTTTACAATGAGGCTGTAAAGCAGGGACTACTATTGTTCTTGTTTAATTGATGAGGAAGTTGAGCCATAGAGAAGTTTTTCAGTATCTGGTTTCACAACCTCTCCAAGGTCCCTCAACAAGCAGGTGGTGAACGCACTGCCTGGCTCCAAGTCTAAGCACCTAGCCAAGCCTGCATAGCTTCCCGAACAATGATTTACAGACATTAAGCTGCTCATAATTTGGACATGACAGCACCTAGATTCATCAGGTCAGCCAAGAGGTGAACTTCTCTTTATCTCATAAAACTGAAAATTTCTTTGCTCTGAGATCCAAACTCATTAAGCAACTTTTTAATTAATGTTAATACCAAAAGTCACCAGAACTAGTGGGAGGCCTGGATCACAAATATAAATATTCATGTAAAAAAAATTCACACTATTGTAAATAGATAAAGTGACTTTCTGACTTATAGATAAACCTTGTACCTGATCAGATTGACTCTGCTCAAGACAAAATCTGAGTGTAATGACATTCACTCAGATAGACCATATTCTGAGCCATAAAACATACCTTAACAATATAAAAGAATAAAAATTGTATAATACCTATTCTCAAACCACAATGAAATTAAACCAGAAATTAATAATAGAAAGGTAGCTGGATAATCACCAAATACTTGAAGATTAAATGATATACTTCTAAATAAATCATAGGCCAAAAAAGAAATCTCAAGACAATTTTAAAATATTTTGAACAAAATAAAAATGAAAAACAAGTTATCAGAATTTATGGGAGTTTGTGAAAGCAGTGCTTAGAAGGAAATTTATAGCATTGAATGTATTTATTAGAAAAGAAGGAAGATTCAAAATAAGTTATCTAAGCTGACACCTTAAGAAACTAGAAAAAGAAGCAAAACTTAAACCCAAAGTAAATATACATAAATAAATAATTTAAAAAGCAGAGGTTGGGGAGACTTCCTTGGTGGTCCAGGGGTCAAGACTCTGAACTCCCAATACAGGGGGCCTGAGTTCGATCTCTGGTCAGGGAACTAGATCCCACATGCCACAAATAAAGAGTTCACATGCTACAGCTAAAAATCCTGCATGTCACAGCACAGACAGAAGGTCTCACTTGCTGCAACTAAGACCTGGCACAGCCAAATAAATAAAAATAAATGCAAGAAAGAAAGAAAGAAACAACTAAATAGCCATAAAAACATGTGAAGGAAACTTAAAGCATGTCACTAAGTAAAGAAGTCAATCTGAAAAGCTGACATACTATTTGGTTCTAACTATATGACATTCTGGAAAAGGCAAAACTAAGGAGACGGTAAAACAATAACAGCAAGGTTCCTTTTCATCCCGGAATTTTCTTTCCTCCAAAGTGTGGTTTGGTGTTAATATGTTCATTCCAGCCTCCTTTTTATTTAGATTTGCATGGTATATCTTTTCCCATCCTTTAACTTTTAGGCCACCTATAGTATGAATGTGAGAGTTGGACTATAAAGAAAGCTGACCGCTGAAGAACTGATGCTTTTGAACTGTGGTGTTGGAGAAGACTCTTGAGAGTCCCTTGGACTGCAAGGAGATCCAACCAGTCCATTCTGGAGGAGATCAGTCCTGGGTGTTCATTGGAGGGACTGATGTTGAAGCTGCAACTCCAATACTTCAGCCACCTGATGCAGAGAGCTGACTCATTTGAAAAGACCCCGATGCTGGGAAAGATTGAGGGCAGGAAGAGAAGGGGACAACAGAGGATGAGATGGTTGGATGGCATCACGGACACAATGGACATGGGTTTGGGTGGACTCTGGGAGTTGGTGATGGACAGGGAGGCCTGGTGTGCTGCGGTTCATGGGGTCGCAAAGAGTCAGACACAACTGAGCGACTGAACTGAACTGAAATAACATTGTATTTGAAGTATTTTGTTTACATACAGCATACAGTTTAGACATGCTTTTATAATATATTCTAACAATCTCTGTTTATTAATTGGTATATTGAAAGTATTTACACTGAGTGAAACTAATGATATGTTTGGATTTGTTTACCATTGTATTACTGTTTTCTTTTTGTTCTCTTCTCATTTCTCTCTTTCCCTTTCTTGCCTTTTTTTTGGGGGGGGGGGACATTATTTGAGCACTTTTTATTATTATATTTTATTGCTATATTGCTATTTATAGCAATAAATATTACTCTACTTAATCTATTTTATTACTCTATTCTACACTATTATGATTTTTAATGGTATCTCTCTATATAGTTCTTTAGTGAGTGGTTGCTGTAAGGATTACAAAATATATACTTTTTTACAATCTACTTAGACTCAATATTTTAAAACTTCTATTGGAAACTTTAACATCATAAAGTTCCCCTTACCCTGCCCTTCTTTTTGCTATAGGTATTATCATAAATATCACATATACTAAAAACTTCATCAGACCATGTTATACTTTTGCTTTCAACTATAAAATGTATTATAAAAAACCCAAGAGAAGAATAGTTTATTATATCTATCCAAATATTCAACAATTCTCTTCCTCTTTTTCACTCTTGATATTCCTTGCTTCCTTATGGTATCATTTCCCTTCCGTCTGTAGAATTTAGGAATTCTTTAAAGCATCTGGAATGCCTTTATTTTACTTTCATCCCTGAAAGATATTTTTGCTATACACAAATTTCAGGCTGACAATTTTTTTCTTTCAGCACAGAAAACTGTACTACTTCTTTTTGATATCTATGATTTCTGATGAAAGAATCATTGTCATCAAATCACTGTTTCTCAGGGAGGGATAAATCAGGTATTGGGATGAACATATACACACTACCATTTATATATATATA
>NW_011494607.1:5244389-5245036 GCF_000754665.1 Bison bison bison
TCGACATTCTAGGAATCAGCTAATTAACTGGACTGGAATGGGTGAATTTAACTCAGATGACCATTATATCTACTACTGTGGGCAGAAATCCCTTAGAAGAAATGGAGTAGCCAACATGGTCAACAAAAGAGTCTGAAATGCAGTACTTGGATGCAATCTCAAAAAGGACAGAATGATCTCTGTTCATTTCCAAGGCAAACCATTCAGTATCACAGTAATCCAAGTCTATGCCCCAACCAGTAATGCTGAAGAAGCTGAAGTTGAACGGTTCTATGAAGACCTTTTAGAACTAACACCCAAAAAAGATGTCCTTTTCATTATAGGGGACTGGAATGCAAAAGTAGGAAGTCAAGAAACACCTTGGGTAACAGGCAAATTTGGCTTTCAGATATGTAATGAAGCAGGGCAAAGGCTAATAGAGTTTTGCCAAGAGAACGCACTGGTCATAGCAAACACCCTCTTCCAACAACACAAGAGAATACTCTACACATGGACATCACCAGATGGTCAACACCGAAATCAGATTGATTATATTCTTTGCAGCCAAAGATGGAGAAGCTCTATACAGTCAGCAAGAACAAGACCAGGAGCTGACTGTGGCTCAGATCATGAGCTCCTTATTGCCGAATTCAGACTTAAATTGAAGA
>NW_011494607.1:5245136-5245852 GCF_000754665.1 Bison bison bison
ATATATATATATATATAACAGATATGAATGACAAACCACTTCCGTATTCTTGCTTTGAAAACCCCATGAACACTATGAAAAGGCAAAATGATAGGATACTGAAAGCGGAACTCCCCACATCAGTAGGTGCCTAATATGCTACTGGAGATCAGTGGAGAAAGAACTCCAGAATGAAGGGATGGAGCCAAAGCAAAAACAATACCCAGCTGTGGATGTAGCAGCTTGTAGAAGCAAGGTCCAATGCTGTAAAGAGCAATATTGCACAGGAACCTGGAATGATAGGGCCATGAATCAAGGCAAATTGCAAGTAGTCAAACAGGAGATGGCAAGAGTGAAGGTCGACATTCTAGGAATCAGCTAATTAACTGGACTGGAATGGGTGAATTTAACTCAGATGACCATTATATCTACTACTGTGGGCAGAAATCCCTTAGAAGAAATGGAGTAGCCAACATGGTCAACAAAAGAGTCTGAAATGCAGTACTTGGATGCAATCTCAAAAAGGACAGAATGATCTCTGTTCATTTCCAAGGCAAACCATTCAGTATCACAGTAATCCAAGTCTATGCCCCAACCAGTAATGCTGAAGAAGCTGAAGTTGAACGGTTCTATGAAGACCTTTTAGAACTAACACCCAAAAAAGATGTCCTTTTCATTATAGGGGACTGGAATGCAAAAGTAGGAAGTCAAGAAACACCTTGGGTAACAGGCAAATT
>NW_011494607.1:5246844-5249574 GCF_000754665.1 Bison bison bison
AAGAGGAACTGAAAAGCCTCTTGATGAAAGTGAAAGAGGAGAGTGAAAAAGTTGGCCTCAAGCTCAACATTCAGAAAACGAAGATCATGGCATCTGCTCCCATCACTTCATAGGAAATAGATGGGGAAACAGTGGAAACAGGGTCAGATTTTATTTTGTTGGGGCTCCAAAATCACTGCAGATGGTGATTGCAACCATGAAATTAAAAGACGCTTACTCCTTGGAAGGAAAGTTATGACCAACCTAGATAGAATATTTAAAAGCAGAGACATTACTTTGCCAACAAAGGTCCGTCTAGTCAAGGCTATGGTTTTTCCAGTGGTCATGTATGGATGTGAGAGTTGGATTGTGAAGAAAGCTAAGCGCCTAAGAATTGATGCTTTTGAACTGTGGTGTTGGAGAAGACTCTTGAGAGTCCCTTGGACTGCAAGGAGATCCAATCAGTCCATTCTAAAGGAGATCAGTCCTGGGGGTTCTTTGGAAGGACTGATGCAAAAGCTGAAACTCCAATACTTTGGTCACCTCATGTGAAGGGTTGACTCATTGGAAAAGTCTCTGATGCTGGGAGGGATTGGGGGCAGGAGGAGAAGGGGACAACAGAGGATGAGATGGCTGGATGGCATCACCAACTCGATGGACATGAGTTTGGGTGAACTCCGGGAGTTGGTGATGGACAAGGAGGCCTGGTGTCCTGTGATGCCTGTGGTCGCAAAGAGTCAGACAGGACTAAGGGACTGAACTGATAACAGATAATCAACAAGGAACTACTGTATAGCACAGGGAACTCTACTAAATATTCTTCGATAAGCTACATGACAAAAGAATCTAAAAGAGAGTGAATATATGTATATGTATACCTGAATTACTTTGCTGTACACCTGAAACTAACACATTATAAATCAATTAGACTCCAATAAAATTAAAATTTTTTAAAAAAATCACTGTTTCTCTCTAGCTGTTTCAAGAATTTTTCTTTGTCTTTGATGTTCCAGAAATTTAAATATGATGTGTTTGGCCATAGATTCCTCTGATTTTTGTCCTACCTGGAGTTTATTCCACTTCCTAACTTTGTAGGTATGTGTCTTTCTCCAAATATGTTAAGTTTTCAACCATTATTTCTTCAAACCTTTTTTCAGCATCACATTTTCTTGTCTCCTACTGACAGTCTGATGACACAAAGACTAGACCTTTTGCTATTGTTCCATCAGACCCTGAGGTTCAGGTCTTTATTTTTTTCAAACTTCTTTCTCTCTGTTGTTCAGATTGGACAATTTTCAATAATATGATATCAGATTCACTATTTCTTTCCCCTATCATCTTCATTCTGTTACTCTTTCCAGTGAATTTATAATTTTGGTTATTATATTTTTCAGTGCTAAAATTTTTCATTTGGTTTTCTTTTCTATCTTCTATATCTGTTTTTAAATTTGTTTCCAAAAGTGCTCATGATTGCTCCTTTGAGCATATTTATAAAATCTGTTTTAAAGACTGTCAAATAATTCCAACATCTGTATTATCTCATCATTGGTATCTGTTGATTGTCCTTTCCAAAACAATTTGAGATTTTCATAGTTCTTCATACTTCAGGTAATTTTGGATTGTATCCTGGATATCTTTAATATTACTTTATATGACTCTGGGTCTTATTTAAATCCCATCAGAGAATGTTGATGGTTCTGTTTTAGCAGGCACTTGACCTGGTTAAGTTCAAGTCATAAGTTTCAGCTCACTTTCTGTATGTTGCAGTCACAACATCAATTCAGATTTCAAAGGCTTTATGTGCTATTCAGATATGTCCTGTAAGTGTGTCACCCAGAGATTATTCTGGAACAAGGCAAGAAGTCTGTTAGGTCAGTTCTCATAGTCTTTGGAAGGCTAATTAGGCGCAGATCCACTATGCACAGGTTGGAGAACAGCCCAGAAAGACAAACAATTTTATGAATCCATTTCCTGAACTCTTCCTTCTCTGCTGTCTCCCTAGTACTGTCTGGTTTCTTAAACCTCCTTTTTTCAGTCCATCAGCCAAAAGCCTCTTGCTTCTGTGACTGAATCACATCTGGCATTCAAATGACAAGAGGCCAGACAGAGATAGGGAGAGGAGGTTTGGAACTGCAGCTCCATCAAATGAAAAATGAGGGTCCCTCAGAATTTTGGCTCCTGCAGTTTTCCACACAGGCTGCTTTGCTGCCACTGTCCCCACCACAAAATTGCCTAGGGTCTGGGGTGAAAGTAAATGCAGAAAAAGGAGAAAGAAAAGAAAAAGGGTGATTCCCTCAATCTCTGAGTTTTAAGAGTTCTTTTCCGTTCCTCAAGCCAGAACTAAAAGAGTTTTCCTGGGTCTCTCTCTGTCTGTTCCATAATGCTTACTTCTGAATTTTGATATTATGAGATCAGGCTGGAGATACCTGAGGAGAAAAATAGAGTAAACAGACTTCCCTGGTGGTACAATGGATAAGAATCTGCCTGCCAAAGCAGGGGACACAGGTTCAATTCCTGGTCCAGGAAGACCCCACATGCCACTGGACAACTAAGACAGTGGGCCACAACTACTAAAGCCCATGCACCTAGAGCCTGTACCTTGCAACAGAAGAAGCCATGGCTATGAGAAGCCCGCCTACTGCAACTAGAAGAGTAACCTCTGCTTGCTGCAACTAGAGAAAACCTGTGCACTGCAACGGAAAACACAGTGCATCCAAAAGTAAACTAACTAATTAATCTTAAAATATTAAT
>NW_011494607.1:5249674-5251302 GCF_000754665.1 Bison bison bison
TGAAGTAGTGACAGATTTCCTCTTCTTGGGCACCAAAATCACTGCAGATGGTGACTGCAGCCATGAAATCAGAAGATGATTGCTTCTTGGCAGGAAAGCTTTGAAAAACCTAGACAGTGCATTGAAAAGCAGAGACATTACTCTGCTGACAAAGGTCCGTACAGTCAAGGCTATGGTCTTCCCAGTAGTCACGTATTATTGTGAGAACTGGACCATAAGAAGGCAGAATACCAAAGAATTGACGCCTTCAAATTGTGGTGCTGGAGAAGATTCCTGAAAGTGCCTTGGACAGCAAGGAGACCAAACCAGTCAATCTTAAGAGAGATCAACCCTGAATATTCACTGGAAGGATTGATGCTGAAGCTGAAGTTCCAGGATTTTGGTCATTTGATGCGAACAGATGACTCATTGGAAAAATTCCTAAGCTGGGAAAGACTGAGGGCAGAAGGAGAAGAAGGCTTCAGAGGATGAGATGGCTGGATGGCACCACTGATGCAATGAGCATGAACTTTGGCAAACTCCAGAAGCTGGTGAGGGCCAGGGAGGCCTGGCATGCTGCAGGCCATAGGGTCACAAAGAGTTGGACACAACTGGGCAACTGAACAACAACAACAATATATAAACATAGATAGATAGATAAAAACAGAGAGAGAGAGAGCAAACTCTCTGCTAGTTTAGTGGTACTTCAAATTCTGATATTATTTCCCGATCTGCCTACTACTGCAGAAGGAAGGAAGGAGCAATAGGGCCATCATTTGAAGAGACTAACCAGCCACTTACAGGCAAGCTGACTTACTTCAACCTCTTCAACCCTCCAAGGGGCAGCAATGCCCCTTTTATAAGTTCCTTTTATAAGTTCCCTGGGAACATAGACTATTCAGTATCCTGAAGGAGCTATTCCCAGAGTATACTATACCAAAAAGGTGATCCAAATGGCTCAAGTATAACCAATGCTGTGGTGTGCTGCCCAAATCCCCGCATCAACACTAAAACACCCATTCCTCCCACCATTAGCCCTGCTGGGGCCTGATGCTGCTCAGCGAGTCAGTCTCTGGGCATTGCCCTGGAAAGGCAAGCCAAAAAAAGCCACTTTCCCCAAGGCCACACACTATACCTGGAGTTAGCTCACATCCAGGGATGGTCAAGGTGAAAAGTATAAAGCCCAGCAGTCATGATGCAAAGGACAACTCTGCAGAGCCCTCTCTGCTCATGAGAATTCCCCATGGGATTAACTAATCTTTTATTTAACCCTTTCCTTTTCCTAATCCTGCTTCCTTCACTCCCCAACAAGCACTGATTGGAGGACACCCTCCAGTAAGCCTCCTGTGCACAAACTGTCTCAGAGTTTGCTTCCTGAGGAATCCACCCTAAGACATGTATTAATACTATGTCTAAGCATGATAGTCCCCTGTGACAAGAATTGGTTCAGAAATGGGCACATGACTCAAATCAAGTTAATATGAACTGAAGGGATTTGATTCTGTGATATTCTGGGGAATTTTCTTACCACTAGAGAGAACCATCCTTCCTTTTCAGAAGGAAAGTTATGACCAACCTAGATCAGTTCAGTTCAGTTCAGTCATTCAGTCATGTCCGACTCTTTGCGACCCCATGAATCGCAGCATGCC
>NW_011494607.1:5251687-5255095 GCF_000754665.1 Bison bison bison
AGATATAACTTTCCTTCCAAGGAGTAAGCGTCTTTTAATTTCATGGCTGCAATCACCATCTGCAGTGATTTTGGAGCCCAACAAAATAAAGTCTGACACTGTTTCCACTGTTTCCCCATCTATTTCCCATGAAGTGATGGGACCAGATGCCATGATCTTAGTTTTCTGAACGTTGAGCTTTAAGCCAACTTTTTAACTCTCCTCTTTCACTTTCACCAAGAGGCTTTTCAGTTCCTCTTCACTTTCTGCCATAAGGGTGGTGTCATCTGCATATCTGAGGTTATTGATATTTCTCCCAGCAATCTTGATTCCAGCTTGTGTTTCTTCCAGTCCAGCATTTCTCATGATGTACTCTGCATATAAGTTAAATAAGCAGGGTGACAATATACAGCCTTGACATACTCCTTTTCCTGTTTGGAACTAGTCTGTTGTTCCATGTCCAGTTCTAACTGTTGCTTCCTGACCTCGATCAAGATATCATATTACAAAGCAGAGCTATTACCTTGCCAACAAAGATCCATCTAGTCAAGGCCATAGTTTTTCCAGTGGTCATGTATGGATGTGAGAGTTGGACTGTGAAGAAAGCTGAGCGCCAAAGAATTGATGCTTTTGAACTGTGGTGTTGGAGAAGACTCTTGAGAGTCCCTTGGACTGCAAGGAGATCCAACCAGTCCATTCTGAAGGAGATCATTCCTGGGTGTTCATTGGAAGGACTGATGCTGAAGCTGAAATGCCAATACTTTGGCCACCTCATGAGAAGAGTTGACTCATTGGAAAAGACCCTGATGCTGGGAGGAATTGGGGGCAGGAGGAGAAGGGGATGACAGAGGAGAGATGGCTGGATGGCATCACTGACTCGATGGACATGAGTTTGAGTGAACTCCAGGAGTTGATGATGGACAGGGAGGCCTGGTGTGCTGCGATTCATGGGGTCACAAAGAGTCGGACACAACTGACCGACTGAACTGAACTGAACTGAACTGTACTGAGAGAGAACCATAGGAAAAGATGATTGCTCTTCCAAACTAAACCTGAATAGGCAACCTCTAATTGCTACTGACAAGTGTATTTTGATCCCCAGGTCATCCAGTCCTAGACCAAAGTTTATACCATGATTAACAGATGGTGAGATGGAAAGAGGCTGAGGCCCTAATGACATCACTGAGTCACAAAATCAATGTATCGATTTTTAGATTTCTCATTATATAAGCCATAAATTTTTATCATGTAGGACAGGTTTTTTTGGTGGGGGTGGCAGTCTGTTTGTTTCTGCTGGTGGATGGGTGCTCAGTCATTCAGTTGTGTAGTCATGTCCAACTCTTTGTAAGTCTATGGTCTGTAGCCCTCCAGGCTCCTCCGTTCATGGAATTTTCCAGGCAAGAATACTGGAGTGGGTTGCCATTTCCTACTCCAGGGGATCTTCCTGACCCAGGGATGGAACCTGGGTCTCTTGCATCTCTTGCATCAGCTGGTGGATTCTTTACCACTGCCCACTTGCTGCCAAAGCATCTCACTGATCCAGATGTGCATTTTACTGACTCTCCCTTTCTTAACAGCTTCTGCAGGAGGTTTTCATATTCATCAAAAAGAGCTTGAAAAATCCATAACCAAGACAATGGACCAAAAAACTGAACTGTGACCAAGTGCAAGTGTCTGATGATGATTTTCTTTTCCTCCCTCCCTCCCTCTATTCTTCTTTCTTCCTTTTCCTCCTTCCTTCATTTCCTTTCTTTCTATAGGTAACTGAAGATACATTCTTTAAAGAATGAAAAAAGGAGACCTAATTGAACAAATATACTTCATGTAAAAAAAAAAAATCAATACTTGCAATTTGGTTGAGAAAAGTTACCTTAAATTCTGTTTTTAAGATCAAAGTACATCTAAACCATAATCTGCAATTTGGTATATAATTGGAACTTCTGAAAACTCTCTGTAATAGACAGGTGAAGACAGATACTTGGTAATTGCAAAGAATATTTATACACCTGTGGAGGAGGCAGAGAGAGATTTTTGCAAAACGACTTCAGAAGGAAAAAGCCTATAAAAAAAGATATAATTCCAAAAGTGATTCAGTTTGCAATTTTAAAGACAAACAATCCATTATGAAAACCCAAGAAAAAGTTACTTATCCCCAAACACATAGTATCTTGACTCAAACTCTGAAGGTCAAAGGACTATGATTTTGGAAGATGAGAGAGAGGAGAGTTTTAAAGAAGCAAAGGGCTCTGCCACACTTGTCCTGTTTTGAGATTCAAGGATATGACAGTGGAACGCTTGTGCTTTTGTTTTAACAACTGTGAGAGTCTCTTGCGTCTGCTTAATTAATCATGTTCTTTTTCCCTGTGTGCAAGAGTGCCTGCTAAGTAGCTTCACTCGTATCTGACTCTTTGCAACCCCATAGACTATAGCCCACCAGGCTCCTCAGTCCATGGGATTCTCTAGGTGAGAATACTGGAGCGGTTTGCCACTTCATCCTCCAGAGCATATTCCCAACCCAAGGATCAAACACACGTCTCCTACACTGCAAGAGGATTCTTAACCACTGAGCAATGGGGGGAAGCCTTCTCTTCTTCCTTAGCCCTTGTCATTTCAAAACTGTTTCCTCGAGTGTCTAAATACAAAATCTAATGACTCCATCATTACGGATAGCAGAGAAAGCACAGGGCTGGAATTGGGAGAAAGGCTTTAATCCAGGGTCCGCCCACCAGAGAGTTGGGTGTCATCAGTCACATCACTTTCCTCTCTGGGCCTTCATTTCTTCATCTGCAAAACAATCCCTTTGGTCTCCATAATTATAGATTCCTGGGGAAATAAGAGGATCCACATAAATGCTGGAGTGGCATGTGGCAGTTACAACCCATTCTTCTGTCCACTCTATTCACCTGACAGTTCACAACTCAAAGTCTTAGCCCAGTTTATAACCTGCAGAATGACAGTCTGTTACAGGCAAATATCCAAGATAAAAACAACAAATCCTCTTCTTCCAATGCTGTATTCAACCTCTACTTTACTTTTGGTGACTTGAGAGCCCACATCATCACTGTGGAGGAAAAATGAATCAAACACCCTTTTTCATTTTCTGTTTCACGTTTTAGAAATGATTCCAGTGGTGGCAGTATGTTGAATATGACTGATTTACTGGAAACACAGGTTACGGTGGTGATGATTAGGTGCTGAGTCAACTTGGAGTCCTTTCAGTTCAGTTCAGTTCAGTCACTAAGTCATGTCTGACTCTTTGCGACCCCATGAATAGCAGCACGCCAGGCCTCCCTGTCCATCACCAACTCCTGGAGTTCACTCAAACTCAAGTCCATTGAGTCGGTGATGCCACCCAACCATCTCATCCTCTGTTGTCCCTTTCTCCTCCTGCCCCCAATCTCTCCCAGCATCAGAGTCTTTTCCAATGAG
>NW_011494607.1:5255197-5256133 GCF_000754665.1 Bison bison bison
GACAGGTCCAAGGGACTCTCAAGAGTCTTCTCCAACACCACAGTTCAAAAGCATCAATTCTTCAGCGCTCAGCTTTCTTCACAATCCAACTCTCACATCCACACATGACCACTGGAAAAACCACAGCCTTGACTAGACAGACCTTTGTTGGCAAAGTAATGTCTCTGCTTTTGAATATGCTATCTAGGTTGGTCATAACTTTCCTTCCAAGGAGTAAGCGTCTTTTAATTTCATGGCTGCAATCACCATCTGCAGTGATTTTGGAGCCCCAACAAAATAAAGTCTGACACTGTTTCCACTGTTTGCCCATTTATTTCCCATGAAGTGATAGGACTGGATGCCATGATCGTCGTTTTCTGAACGTTGAGCTTTAAGCCAACTTTTTCACTCTCCTCTTTCACTTTCATCAAGAAGCTTTTGAGTTCCTC
Organism: Bison bison bison; assembly: GCF_000754665.1. Classification (NCBI taxonomy): domain Eukaryota; kingdom Metazoa; phylum Chordata; class Mammalia; order Artiodactyla; family Bovidae; genus Bison; species Bison bison. Next base: position 5,255,626 of record NW_011494607.1, read on the forward strand.
TTCACTTTCTGCCATAAGGGTGGTGTCATCTGCACATCTGAGGTTATTGATATTTCTCCCAGCAATCTTGATTCCAGCTTGTGCTTCTTCCAGCCCAGCGTTTTTTGTGATGTACTCTGCATATAAGTTAAATAAGCAGGGTGACAATATACAGCCTTGACATACTCCTTTTCCTATTTGGAACCAGTCTGTTGTTCCATGTCCAGTTCTAACTGTTGCTTCCTGACCTGCATATAGGTTTCTCAAGAGGCAGGTCAGGTGGTCTGGTATTCCCATCTCTTTCAGAATTTTCCACAGTTGATTGTGATCCACACAGTCAAAGGCTTTGGCATAGTCAATAAAGCAGAAATAGATCTTTTTCTAGAACTCTCTGGCTTTTTCAATGATCCATCGGATGTTGGCAATTTGATCTCTGGATCCTCTGCCTTTTCTAAAACCAGCTTGAACATCAGGAAGTTCACAGTTCATGTATTGCTGAAGCCTCGCTTGGAGAATTTTGAGCATTACT
>NW_011494607.1:5256683-5261507 GCF_000754665.1 Bison bison bison
TACCATTTCTGTCCTTTATTGAGCCCATCTTTGCATGAAATGTTCCCTTGGTATCTCTAATTTTCTTGAAGAGATCTCTAGTCTTTTCCATTCTGTTGTTTTCCTCTATTTCTTTGCATTGATTGCTGAGGAAGCCTTTCTTATCTGTCCTTGCTATTCTTTGGAACTCTGCATTCAGATGCTTATATCTTTCCTTTCCTACTTTGCTTTTCACTTCTCTTCTTTTCACAGCTATTTGTAAGGCCTCCCCAGACAGCCATTTTGCCTTTTTGCATTTCTTTTCCATGGGGATGGTCTTGATCCCTGTCTCCTGTACAATGTCACGAACCTCCGTCCATAGATCATCAGGCACTCTATCTATCAGATCTAGTCTCTTAAATCTATTTCTCACTTCTACTGTATAATTATAAGGGATTTGATTTAGGTCATACCTGAATGGTCTAGTGGTTTTCCCCACTTTCTTCAATTTAAGTCTGAATTTGGCAATAAGGAGCTCATGATCTGAGCCACAGTCAGCTCCTGGTCTTGTTCTTGCTGACTCTATAGACCTTCTCTGTCTTTGGCTGCAAAGAATATAATCAGTCTGATTTCGGTGTTGCCCATCTGGTGATGTCCATGTGTAGAGTCTTCTCTTGTGTTGTTGGAAGAGGGTGTTTGCTATGACCAGTGCGTTCTCTTGGCAAAACTCTATTAGCCTTTGCCCTGCTTCATTCTGTATTCCAAGGCTAAATTTGCCTGTTACTCCAGATGTTTCTTGACTTCTTACTTTTTCATTCCAGTCCTCTATAATGAAAAGGACATCTTTTTGGGGTGTTAGTTCTAAAAGGTCTTGTAAGTCTTCATAGAACCATTCAACTTCAGCTTCTTCAGCATTACTGCTTGGGGCATAGACTTGGATTACTGTGATATTGAATGGTTTGCCTTGGAAATGAACAGAGATCATTCTGTCCTTTTTGAGACTGCATCCAAGTACTGCATTTCAGACTCTTTTGTTGACCATGTTGGCTACTCCATTTCTTCTAAGGGATTCCTGCCCACAGTAGTAGATATAATGGTCATCTGAGTTAAATTCACCCATTCCAGTCCAGTTAATTAGCTGATTCCTAGAATGTCGATCTTCACTCTTGCCATCTCCTGTTTGACTACTTCCAATTTGCCTGGATTCATGGACCTATCATTCCAGGTTCCTGTGCAACATTGGTCTCTTCAGCATTGGACCTTGCTTCTATCACCAGTCACATCCACAACTGGGTATTGTTTTTGCTTTGGCTCTATCCCTTCATTCTTTCTGAAGTTCTTTCTCCCCTGATCTCCAGTAGCATATTGGGCACCTACTGACCTGCGGAGTTCCTCTTTCAGTATCCTATCATTTTGCCTTTTCATACTGTTCATGGGGTTCTCAAGGCAAGAATACTGATGTGGTTTGCCCTTCCCTTCTCCAGTGGACCACATTCTGTCTGGAGTCCTTTAGGGGGCATATTAACAAAGCTGGGTCTTTGAATGTGTAGAAAAATAAACTCAGTTGCTTTAAGTGCTGACCCTAAACATCCAGTAATGTTCTTGGGCTAAAACATCAAAGACAACCTCATGACTCATAGACCAGGGCTAGAACGACTGGCTCAGAAATGCAACACAACATGAAGCAGTGACAGGAACCCATGGAGTACTCTGCAGAACATCTGGCCTGGACAATTCTAAGATTCAACATGAAAGAACAGAGGGAAATGGTAGCTGTTCCAGACTGATGCCTACTAAAGAAATACAGCAGCAAATGCAAGGCATTAACCTGGACTTAACATTCTGGAAATGATTTAGGAAATTTGATAATGGACTATATTTGGTATTATTGAATTAACCTTTTCTTAGATGTAGAAATAATATGATTATTGACCAGGAAAGTGAAAATGCCTTTGTTTACAAGAAGTGTATTATTTAGAATCATATAGGAATGAAATATCATGATACCTGTATACTACTTTTGGATGGCTTACAAAAGAAGTGTGTGTGTGAGTGTGTGTGAAAACATTAACAGACAGTGAATCTAGAAGACCAGTTGTTGTTTAGTCATTAAGTTGTGTCTGACTCTTCGCACCCCATGGATTGTAGTCTGCCAGGCTCCTCTATCCATGGGATTTTTCCAGGCAAGAATACTGGAGTGGGTTGCCATTTCTTTCTCTGGTGGGTCTTCCCGACCCAGGGATCAAACCTGGTTCTCCAACATTGGCAGATGGATTCTTTACCACTGAGCCACCTGGGAAGCCCAGAAGACCAGTACAGGAGTGTTAATAATTTTGTTCTTTCAATTTTACTCAGATTTTAATTTTGTAATTGAAGACAGGTATACAACCCAACCCGGAGAAGGCAATGGCACCGCACTCCAGTACTCTTGCCTGGAACCTCCCATGGATGGAGGAGCCTAATAGGCTGTGGTGTCCGACTCTGTGCGACCCCATAGATGGCAGCCCACCAGGCTCCCCCGTCCCTGGGATTCTCCAGGCAAGAACACTGGAGTGGGTTGCCATTTCCTCCTCCAGTGCATGAAAGTGAAAAGTGAAAGTGAAGTCGCTCAGTCGTGTCTAACTCTTAGCAACCCCATGGACTGCAGCCTACCAGGCTCCTCCATCCATGGGATTTTCCAGGCAAGAGTACTGGAGTGGGGTGCCATTGCCTTCTCCAAGCAAAAGTATGGGGGGAAACATTACAAACCCCGCTTTACCAAGGAGAAAACTGAAGCACACCCAAGTCAGCCACCTTACGAGAAGTCTCTGCAGGAGGCACCTTGATATTCTGCCTGGATACCCTGGAGTCTCTCTGCCCAGTTCTGTGTGCCTTCACTCCCAAAGGCTCTCACCTGCCACCTTCTTCAGAGGACTAACCTGGGTCTGCCAGAACCTCTGCATCCAAACTCCAAACTCGCAGAGCCCAAAGAGCTAGGGAGTCAATGCCTCTCTGAGTTACCCAGACCTACCACTGCCTCATCAGTTTCAGGAGACTAGGAATTCCTTCCATTTCAGCTTTTTTCCCCAGAAAATAAATCCTTGCTTCATTGTTGCCATTACACTTATGAAGCTCAACTGCGTATGCCCAAAATCATACCACTTCCTTCCCACACATCCTAGTATCCCACACACAGGCTTGTCATTTCATCCTGCATTCTCCAGGTGGCCACAGATGAGCAGGGCTCCCAGATATAGTCCCATAATTACAGACTTACACCGTGTTCATGTGAATATCGAGGCCAGCAGATGTCTAAACCCAGGACAGGCAACCAGAGGCCTTAAGACACCTGATTCTTCATTTATATAGCGCTTATAAATCTCATGGAACATGCTAGGTATGCACTTTCTGAAAGAATCTACAGAGTTTATGTTTTTTTAAATAGAAACCTTGGAAGGGGCCTTGGAGGTCATTCTAGTCCACTTCCAGTGACAGGAGGCTCAAACTTCAGCAAGATAGCTGGGTCTGGATTGTGACCATCTAAGTCACCATAAAGTTCTTCCTTATGAGGAAGAGGTGTGATCATTAGTGTTTAGACTTTGAAGAATCTATCCTCACTGTTCAGTTATTTCTTGTGCTTCCTTCACAAATCCTGGCTGAATTCCAGGACTAAGATTGACCTGATAACCATGTACTCTCTGTGTTAAGTTTTTCTATTTTCAGGAGGTGATACCCAAAACGTATACAGAGGGTAAGAACTAAGCAGAGTAGATGCAGGCAGGGGTACACTGCCCTAGGGTTCCAGGGGATCCTTCCCAAGTTATGCCAAGTATGAACCTGCCAGTAGCTGGACTGTGTGAAGGCCCTTGGCAGCAGAGGAGAATTCAGATGGAGTTTGTGACAAAAGTTATTTGTCATCAGGTACACAGCCATACCACTGTGCACTGTGCGAACACCAGTTCTGGTTGTGCTTTAACGGCAGGAGAAATAGAACACAAATACTTTGAAACCATGAAAAAGAGAAGGTGAGAATGAGTGAATGCAAACATAAAAGACAGCCCTAGACACAGACACCTACAGTCTCTCTCCCACTCTCTCTTCACACCCACACACAATTAGAAAAACAAGTGAAGTTCCACATCCATGGCAACAAGAAAGAATTTGTGGTCAATCTCAGTTTGCCCTCAGCTTTAAAACTTCACTTCCCTCAGGCTGTGTTTTAAGGCCTTCTAGAGAAAGGCTATTGTGGTTCTTCGTACCACTGAGGTTCCTGGCCAGCCAACTAGGCCTTAACCTCTGGAAAATGTGAAGCACTATTTATCAAACAGGGAGGAAACTGGTCAAAGCAGGGAGGAGAGTACTAAAGATAATAATATTATCCAAGAGAACACAAAAGGGGAAAAAGCTACCCTGAGCAAGATAAGCCAGGAGGGACACAGTAGCCCAGAGAACAGTTTACCCAGCCAGGTTATCTAGAAAATGCTACCAGTCCTTTAACCCTAGAATCATCCTTGGTCAGCAGAGTCCACAGTGACTGACACTGAAGTCTTACCCCTCAGTCAACAGCTGCTGTAGACAAACAAGCACCAAGACAGCAAAAGGAAAAGGAGCGTTGACTTTAGAGACTATTTAATCATGTTTCTCAACTGAAGTGCATATAAAGTGTTTCATATTATCATTCACTCATAAACCATTTAAAAACAAACTCACAGTTACCAGGGGGAATGGAGGAAGGGATAAACTGGGAGATTGGGATCGACATATACACACTGCTGCTGCTGCTGCTGCTGCTAAGTCGCTTCAGTCGTGTCCGACTCTGTGCGACCCCATAGACGGCAGACCACCAGGCTCCCCCATCCCTGGGATTCTCCAGGCAAGAACACTGGA